>NC_057866.1:211382358-211682358 GCF_019393635.1 Dromiciops gliroides
CTGACTGCAAGACTAATGCAGAAATATTTAATATGATTGTACATATATAACATATCAGATTACTTGCAGTCTTGGGGGGGAGGGAGAGGAGGAAGGGAGAAAAATTTGAAACTAGAAATCTTATAAAAACAAATGTTAAAAACTATCTCTACATGTAACCATAAAATAATAAAATACTTGTATATTTTTTAAAAAGAAACATTACCAGAATTAGATATAAGACAATTAACAAGAAAAAATAAAATAAATGGAGAATCCAACTGTTTCAGGGGTACTCAGAGAAAGGTAAAAGTTTAGAGGAAAATCTCCAGAGAATTAGAGGGTTATGGGAGATCATGGGCAAGAATAGCAAAGAATGAGAAGTAGGATATGAGTTGAAGTCTACACCACTGGTGAGAGAGCCACATCAGTGAAACCATGGATACTTTGAAATGTTAAATAATGGCACCTCAAAGGAGAGGTTGGTCATGGCAACTTATTATAAAGGGCATATTTGTGCACAAATAGCTATTATTATTTCTTAGAATAATAATATATAAGATCTACCCAAATCATAAATATTTTCTGGTCATTGAAAATTCAATCAAAATGTTAATATCTTCAGTGATAAAGAACTCTATACTCCCTTGGTTAAGCCATCAATTTTTAGATGGCTCTAAGCATTAGAAAATTTTCCTTATGCTGCCCTGAAAAATTGTGCTTGTAAATTCCACCTGTTACTCATATGTTTGTGCTAAAGGGTAAAATAAAATAAATCTCATCTTTCTTCCACACTCAACTGATCATATATTTTAAAAACTTTGATGTTTCCCACTATCTTCTCTTCTCTTAAAAAGGCTAATCATTTCTGGGTCTTTCTGTTGACCATCATATATCTTTGCTTCAAGTTGCTTTGCCATTTGATTCAATCTCTCTTGGTTGCAACCAACTTTTCATAGTACAATGGAAAGAGAAAATTCTGGAGACTGAGTCTAAATCTTGCCTAGGACACTTACTAGCTTGGATCTTGGACAGGTAGGTTACAATCTTCATGGGCCTAAGTTTCCTTGATATGTAACATGAGGAAGTTGGATTAGATAACCTTTGAGATTCCTTCCTCTGGATCTATGCTCCTAACATCCTTTTAAAATGTGGTATTCACAACTAGACATAAAACTGCAAATATAGTCTGACCAATAAACTATGCAACAGGAATGTCATCTTCATCAATCCAGACACCATATTTATATTGGGTTTTTTGTTTGTTTTTTGTTTTTTTGGTGAGGCAGTTGGGGTTAAGTGACTTGCTGAGGGTCACACAGCTAGTAAGCATCAAGGGTCTGAGGCCGGATTTGAACATAGGTCCTCCTGAATCCAGGGCCTGTGCTCTATCCACTGTGTCACCTAGCTGCCCCTACCATGCTTATATTGAAAGCTCTTTGATTCTGCTTGCCATATCACAATATTAACTAATATTGAAATGACAGAAAAATCCTTGAGTTTTCCAATCTATGTTCAGCCAATAAGCATTTATTAAGTGTGTATTATGGGCTAGGCACTGTGCTTACTGCTGGGGATAAAAAGAGGCAAAAGACAGTTCTTGCCCTCAAGGAGCCATTCATTGATATAGAAACAAACTAGAGAATTTTCTTTACTCAATCAAAACTTGGGAATGAAGGTTAAATATCAAGAGGGCTGCTTCAGTTTCAAAAAACTCAAAATTGTTAAATTGTGTTTATTGGGCATTTGCATATGTGCAATGAAGACACTACTTTATTAAGGCATAGTTTCTCTACAAGGCTACATTAGAAATTAAAATTAGGTTTTTAAGATTATAGAATAATACAAGTGATTTCAGCCTAGTTCCCACAGCCATCATTGAAGAAAATACTGAGGAGTTTGCCTTCCTTATCAACATAAACAACAACAGCTGACCAATTGCCATCAATGGATAAGATCCTCTGTCCTGCTTCACAGCCATTATTTGGAAAAGCAACTCCTATGGAATTGGGGCCAACCATCCCCACCAATTGCCAACCAATTATCACACTTAGGTCAGGCAAGATGGTTTATCTCTTCCAAAGGGAGAGGTGAGAGACACTATGTATCAGGAAAGCCCAACTACTTCCATCATCTTGACCATCACCTCCATTCAGACCCCAGTGGAGACAGCCAAAGATGAACCCAAAAGCCTTGGGAATAGTTATGCTTAGAGACCAGTATCCATAGCCATCATCCTGAGAAGCCACTCCTGTCGAGATACAGCCTGGCAACTGCTCCTACAGGTGCTAGAGCCAGAGCTACTCAAGAACCAGAAAAACTGTTCTTGCCCCCAAAGTCCTTAGCACTACCAAATGATTCAGCACTGGAAACTGACATGATTTTTATCAGTGGAAATTACTTTAAAGAAGAATTACCATCTACTTTGTTGCTATACCCTAAGAACCACTGGACCTTTCCTTCCAACTAGCGTCTTAAACCTTCCATGTGTTGTCACCTCCAATAAAATGTGAGCTCCTTCATAGCAGGAGCTGTCTTACTTTTCTATTTATATCTCCAGTACTTAGTAAAGTCTTTTGTCCATAGTAAATACTTTAAAAAATTTCATTCATTCACTTCATTTGAGCTATAACGAAGGAGAAACATTCTGATGAGAAGGGAGGAATTTTTATGAATGCAGCAAATACTACAAATCACTTCCAGCAAAGCAGCATGAAGTAAAGCTTTAGTTGGGGGTTAGGAGACAAAGAACTCACAATACTGGAATGATATGGTTTCTGAAAAACCTACCATTGGTGGGAATAAGGTAGAGCATGAAACGTAGGGGTGGAAATTCATCTCATTTTCCATCTGGTAGCTTTCTACAATAACTATTCTTGGTAATTATGTACTAAATTCAGTTGTTTCTAAGCTATTAAAGAGCATGTCATCACCTTCTAAAGTCATTCCCCTCCAAATTTTGTGCCATGAGACAAAATCTCTGTGGTGCCACTCTAGTTTGGGCTTTGATGAGAAGCACAAAGGGATTGTGGGAGAAGATGGGAAAGAAATTTCCCATTTTAGAAATTAGAACTAAAATGCATATTTGAATCCCTTGAGCTAGGACATGACATAATTCAAAGTGGATTGAAATGTTACAGGATAGAATATATCATTCTGAAGTCCCCAGCACTTTGAATCTCCAACCACCTCAGGACCATACTTTCAAACGCTAACATGAAAATTTCCACAACTTTTTTTTCCTAAGAAGATGCTATAATCACGTCCACCTCATGAGTCTGAAGTTTGCTCACAGAGTAAAAAAGTTTCTCATGGCAATTAAGCTAGAATGTAAGCCTGCCTTTAACCTTTCCTGAGACAATGAAAAATAGCTAGATAGTTTAGCAATGCAGAAAGCAGTGAAATGAAACATACTTCTTCTACTTGAAGAAAAACCTGTATGGACAGTAACAACAATATAATTTAAACCTTGAATTCAAATTATCAGTTATTCTCTTATATGTTATACTATGGACACCTAGTATGCATCGAATAAATATTTTTTCCTTTCCATGATCCAATTTAGGTATGTACTATGTTATATGTGTCTCAAAACATGATTTTACTCCCATTATATCATTTTGCAAAACAAAATGCAAATTTCAAAAGATGATGAAAGATGGGAATAGTTTATGTTGGAATGGTTATAGGAAGACAAGCATGCTAGTCCCACTCATTGGTAGAACTATGAATTGGTGCAATCAATTCTAGAAAGAAGTCTTGGAATTATGGGATGAGAGGGACTAAAATATCCATGCTCTTTGACGAGAGAGCTTCCCACTTCTGTGAAATCATAAGTCCATATCTCTCTCCACACTAAGAATGAAGAACTTATAAGTAGCTTAAAAATTCACTAAAACTTTAGGGACACTGTATAATTAACTGATTTGAAATTCAATGGTCACTTGCTTCATTGCAGGATCATTCCTTTTTATATGAGAAGGCTAGAAGACAAGTTTCTTATCATCTGTATCTTGCAGAACTCAGTATTTCAATCATATCCTTTTTAATGTCTTTTCTTTTCCATTAAAATCATCTATCAGTAAAAAAGATCAAAACTTAATTTTTAAAAATGGAATTATACAATGATAGAGATGGAATGGCCTTGAGGTATGATTCAGTCCAGTGCCCTTCATTTTGTGGTTGCATCCTGTCAAATTGGTAAGAAGGATAGCCAACATTTTTATGACAACCCCATGTTATTTCTTATAGCTCTAATATTTTCTCTTTAGGGTAATTAATTTCACTGTTATTCTTTATTCCCAACCCCTTCAGTCATGTTGAGCTAGGGCACATATGTAATGGTCACATTGGTCCTCATTGTGTCGGTCCTAAGGGCAAAATTTGCTACAAGCTACAGAGTAGCTTGCTCTCATATCTTTGAACTTTAAATAATCAACCAAAATGTTTTGACTGTCTTAACAAATTAATACCAGTCTTTGTTTTGCCTTCTGTTTTAAAAAAGTCACATTCATCCCCTGTATTTAAAAAAAAATCAACAATCTAACATGCATAAACTCTATCTGATTGCTTACCATCTCAGGGAGGCAGGAGGGATATAATTTGGAAATCATAATGTTAAAAAAAATGTTGAAAATGTTTTAACAAGTAATTGGGGGGCAGCTAGGTGGCACAGTGGATAGAGCACTGGCCCTGGAGTCAGGAGTACCTGGGTTCAAATCCAGCCTCAGACACTTAACACTTACTAGCTGTGTGACCCTGGGCAAGTCACTTAACCCCAATTGCCTCACTAAAAACAAAAAAAACCAAACAAAAAAAAAACAAGTAATTGGGAGAAAATATATTTTAAAAGCTAACATTTATGTAGCCCATTAAAAGTTTCAAAGTACTTCATTTATATAATATTATAACATAATATATTATATTAGTATATGTTATCATTTGGTCCTAATAACAACTGTTTTAAGGATGTGTTGTTTCTATCACTATTTTACAGATGAGAAACAAAGGCTAAGAGTAGTTAAGAGAGTTTCTTAGAGTCATTTAGCTAAAGAAGAATTAAAAAGTAGGATTTAAATTTAAGGTCCAGTACTATGTCTACTATACAAGATAGCATAGGCTGAAAAATATGACCCATATGGGTGATCTTGTCAAAACAAAGGTGCAATTGGGCATCTACAGATTGAATACATCCAAAATATAGGAAGGTAAATGAATCTGCAACAGAAAGATAATGTAGCTGCCTTTCCCCTTTCAGCCCATTCCCAGTGGCAAAGCACCCTGATTGAAAAGGTGGAGCATGTCTAAAAGAAGGTCACCAGAATGAGAGAACTGGAAATCCTTCCCTGGGAGGATCAGATGAAAAAACCAGGGATATTGGACAAAAGACTTAGGGAGGACATGACAACTATTTGCAGTAATCAAAAGTTTAGGCCTGTTTTGTTTGGCCCAAATGGAAGAAGTAAAAGTAATGGGTGGGGCTTGCAGAGAGACAGATGTTGGCTCCACATAAAGCAAAACTTTCTGGCATTTAGAGCCATGTGAAGGTGAGAAGTAGCTGTATGGGTTCCTCATCACTGAAGGTCTTCAAGTGAGGGTTATATAACTACTCACCAGAAATTCAGTAGAGGGAATTCCTAGCCAAGGGGTTGGACTAGATGAGCTCTGAAGTTTCTTCCAACTCTGAGATTTTATGATCAGCATTAAAGCAAACTGAGGAGGGAATCTTTCTACCCCAATTCCCCAAACTAGCCAGGATTGTGTTTTCAGAGAAGCACTTGGCTGCAGATATGTTCTTAACTTCATGGTAGCCAAGAAAACACAGATTCTGGAGAGTAGGTGGATGTCAGGAAGAGGTGGTATGATGACATGCATATACAGAAACATGGACCACTATACTTTCATTTTCTTTACCTTTATCTCACTCCCTATCCACCACCCACCCAACACCTTTAAAGAAACCTCTACAGGATAGGGAATCCAGAGCTTCCCTGTGAACACAGGGACATTCTAGCTACTCGATCTTCTCCCCCTCTCTTCACAATCCATCAGGTTGACAAGCAAACTGTTGGATCTAGGAGTTTAAAAACTAGACAGAACGATTATTTTTTTAAATTAAATTTTATTGATGTCTTGTGTTTTAAGTCACCTAAATTTCCTGTGTCCTTTCCCCTTATACTCCCAAAGAGTATTTCATTTTAATTTTTTTTAAGAGAAGAAAGAAAAAAAGTCAGCAAAACTGATCTACATTAAAAAAAATTAGGAAAATGTACGCAATGTGACCTCATTTGTATAATGGAAATTGAATTGCTTGCCTTCTCAAGGAGAAAGGAGAAGAGGGAAGTAGGGGGAAAGTTTGGAATTGAAAATTTTTTAAATGATTGTAAAAAATTTATATGCAATTAGGAAATATTTAACAAAATAAATAAGAACAAGTTTACAAATTTGTTTGCAATATTTTACATCCATGGACCTCTCATCACTGCAAAAGAGTGGGGTGGGAATATCTTCTCATATCTCCTCTTTGGGGCCACGATTATTTTTTATTAATTTTTCAAGATTCATTCATTATTGTTTTGTGGTTGTTCTTTTCATTTATATCTTGTCATCATCAATATTCTTTTCATGTCTCTATTTACTTTACTTTGCATCACTTCATGTCTTTCCATGCTTCTCTGTATTCATCATATATGCCATTACTTACAGCATGGTAATATTCAACAGAATGATCATTAAGTTTATGAAGCTTGTGTAGTTGATATTTGTAGCTTTCCTTTCACCCTTCTCTTATAAGTAAGGAAACAATCTTAAGGGCCTGAATACCTACCAAACTATTTAAGATCTCCCCCATTTCCTTCCACCTTTCCATTAGCTGGGGCTGTGAGTAGCTATAAATGGGATAGTTGTGGATGATCCTGCCCCAAGAACTTCTGATTGAGGAACAATTAGGACACAACCCTGCTTCCCAGTCTCAAAAGTCTACTAGTCCAACCTATGTCTGGATAGAAACTTTTTCTCTACAATATTCCAAAGAAATTGTGTTTGAAGACTTGAACACTTGGTTCAACTTGAAAAAACTTGGAACTCACTGAGTACCAAGGTGTGCTGTTCCAAATTTGGACACTTATCAAGTTGCTAGATAACTCTTTCAATTCCTACTTTCATTCCTACTGTATTTTCTTATTGTAATAATAAGTTGAACAAGGCAATTTTGGGCTTATATTCTGATGTCCAAGTCCCCTTTGGGATTAAGTCCAGAATTCTCCACACACAAAAAAAAATGTGGTGCAAAGTAAAATATGATAAAAGCCACAAGAATTACAAAGTACTCTCAGGATTCAGAGATGGGACAGATTACATTTGGTTGAGGTGAGGGTGGTCAGAGAAGGCTTCATGAAGAAGGTAGCATTTCATCTGAGCCTTGAATGATAGGTTAGGGTTTTGGCAGGCAGAGATTCAAAGGGAGGGCATTTTCAGGCAAGTCCAAGAAATATTTAGGGAACAACAAGTAGTTCCATTTAACTAAACAGAGTAAACCTATAATAAAATCCTAGAATTTAATAGAACGCTATCATCTGAGGAATAATATTAATCCAAATAGCTGTAAATCAACTATTTATGCCTTATTGTTGGTAATAAGGATTTGGAAAAGAAACACAGAATGAGATAATGAAGGCACCCTGAAAAGATAGCAACCGTTTGAATTTGTTGTCCAGTGAGTGATGTTTGACCTGTGATTTCAAAGACAATAATAGCTAAGGTAGTCATGCTTAATAACCAATTCAATAAATTATTTATTTAATTGAGAATACAGAAGACCTATTCCTGATTCCCCTGGTTTTTTCCATTTGGTTTGCTTGTTTGTTTGTTTGCTCAATGAATAAGAGCTAGGTTCTTTGTTATTTCCATTTAAGTTAAGATGGAATATTATTCCAAAAGTTACCTCAAGGGGAAGTTGAGAGACAGTAATGGATGGCCCAAGTTCTACACTGATAACCTTTAAATATTAAAAGAACCAGAGGATGACCCCCAGCACATTAGGTGGACTGTTTATAGAGAAATTATAGAGACAAGAAACACACAACATGAAAAAACAAGCTAAAGGAGCCTATGTCACTGAAGGGAGTGATCATAATGACATGACATTCCAATTTTAAGTATATAATTAAAGAAAGAACATTGCTTTTCTCTCAGATACAAGTGCTAGTGCTTTTTAGTCTTTGATTATATAAACTTATGACACCCATTTCATCCATGTGGATACTCTTCCTGCCAAAGAACACCACAGGAGACTCCCTGGCACCAGGGACAACTAAAATTCTGAGAGTAAAAGAGAGGAGTCAAGAAGCTACAAAAAAGCAAATGAAGTATCTACTACAGCCAAAAAGAAAAAAAAAATGTTTCTATCTGAAAGAGATCCTCCAGTGGTGGGGAGCTGTCCAAATCTGAACCTTGCACAGATGAACAAGAGGGAGTGAAATGAGGACTGTCTACCGTGTGTCATTTGAAATTATATGGGGGTAGCTAACTCTGTTCTAGGTTTTAGGGAACTTAGCTGGGGTTTCTAATATATTGCCACTTATAAAGTAGAGGCTACTGCACCAGTTTGGGGCATTAAGCATGTATTTAAACATTAAATGTTAGTAGAGAGAGAACACATGGCTCTGAAAGTTCAGAAGCCCTACATATCTAGGATAGAGGGGAGAGAGAGAGGGACCATATGGCTGCCTCCTCCAGGGTCCCAGCCTAGAGAGTGTGGAAGTCCCCTGTGGTCCAGAGGAGAGGTGGCCCTTACACACTGCTCAAAGCTAATTGGCTAACATCATTCAAATCTATTGGTTTACTGGACTTGAGGGTGGTGCTGTAACGATTGGAATGACGCCACCTGCTGGATACTTACTGTAGAAGAGTTCTTGGCGGGAGGAAGTGACGCAGACTAGTGGGAGGAGGAAGGAAGAGACTGGCGCTGACTCTGGGGCTCTTTCCTCTGGACTCTGGTGGAGACGGGAGCTAAAAATGTGCTCTCCCTTTAATAGATAGGAATCTAGGCCTTTTTCTCTCTCTTTACCAAATTCTTATTCTCCTTAATAAATGCTTAAAAGTCTAACTCTTGCTAAAGCTTATAATTTATTGGCGACCACTCATTAGATATTTTAGACAGTTTAGCTAGAATTTTAGCCCTTAACAGATGGCTGACCACGAAGAGGAAAGCTAAACCTCAGTCTTCTGATCTTCTGGTTGGGTAAGAAATTTCCCCTCCCTCTCCCTTTAACTGCTAAGTACTGGTGTACTGGCTGTGTTTTTCCTTTGAATTTTTTCGAATGGACCTTTTAAACTCCCTAATTATCCTATTTTTGATTTTGGTCTGTTTAACCAGACAAATGGGAGATAAGATCATGTTAATGCTTTGTTTTTGTGGATTTTCTATTTTTCTTTTTATTTTTGTTAAAAGAGCCAGTAACTTACTCACAGGAGGAAATATCTCTCCCTCTCCCAACCATGCTTTTTCAGAGAAACCTGAAGAGATTCCTGCTGCTTTTCCCAGTTCCAACACTAATTGTTGCTCTAATTTTGCATGCCTGGAGGCAATGACCCACCCTCTAGAAGCTTTTAATCCCCTAGCACCTGGAGGCAAAGTGGGGGAAGAGGAATCCAGGCCTGAGTTCAAAATCAAGTCTGATTCAAATTGCTCTGGTCCCTCCCCTCCTCCCCAGACCCCACCCTCTACTCCTATGGCCAAGCCCATAGCTTCCCCTGCCTGGGAAGTCCAGAGATCTGATGCGCATGCTCAACTTTTTCTACCTGCATTTGCAGCTTCAGGCTCAGCCTCTATATGCCTGGCTGTGCTTTTGAGACAATCTGAGAAAACTCTTTAAATTCCAGATATGCTTGTTTTGTTCATAATTTTGCTAACCTGCTTTTGTCTTTAATTAGTAATCTTATAAAGCATTTGTATGGTGAAAAGACTGACAGACAATATAAAGGGGTTAAAGAAGAAAAACTTAAGCTGAATAAGAATGACAATCAACATAGTTCAAGACTCTGCTTCTTTTGCCATGGAAGTATATATATTTTACAGAAATGTAGAAGTAAGCAGCAAGGTATTGATATGAGTATTGGGGATTTTAGATATCGGAATCAAAAGTGTTCTGAATTCATTCAGAGTATTAATGTCAGTTCAGAGGTTACATAGGACTTCTATGCTATTACATATACATTTTGAAATTAATGGTATGGGTTTATTTTCGTAGAGATTTTCCTGCTTTTGACATTGTGTTTTATACTTAGTTTTTAAAACAAGGAGAATATTTGTAAAAGCTTTTTATAGTCATGTGATCAAGTTTATATTTTATAGTACTCTTATTAATATTAAATTCATATTCATTTAGATTTCCCTAGTTTGAATTTCATTGTCTTTTATTATTCCACGTGTATTTTCTTCTATTCATTCATCTATCTAATTTTGAAACATGGTTTTGATTTCATAATACAATGTTAATTCTAGGAGTATTGTGCTCCCATATTCTGAGTTGTTTGTTTTTGTTATTTTTTTTTCCTCAACTGATTATTTGATCAAACTCTTTAAAGCATTTCCCTGGCAAATTGGTTGCCATGGCAAGTGTAAATTGATTCTAGAAGTATTATTTTTGATAAGCATATTCCCAAAAAAAAAAAAAAAGAGGGGAACATTTGTAAAAGTTTTCTTTTTTCAAAAAAAAAAAAGTTCTTTGAGATTCTGTTGTGCTTTAACTTGTATTTAAGTATGTTCTGATTTTTCACAAAAGTAATTGTATACTAAGTAAAAAAAGGGTATTATTTGAAATTGTTGCATAATTATATATTCTATTTTGAGTCAAGATGTATTCACATTTTTTGCAATCATTTATTATCCTCAATTTTAAATCCATATGAGACTTGGATTATGGGAACTTATCATTTAAGACATTAATTGCCTTTATTCTGAGTTATCAGATGCCAGTTGGCCAAGATGCCATCCAATCACAAGAGGAATACATGCAAGAGCAGACACTGAACTGTCACATGAGGGGAGACATGCATGAAGTCAAGGTATGGCCGAGGGAACGGCTTTTGACAAATGTTGAGGTTGGATTCTCTTGGTTTAATATTTTATTCTCTTTTTCCCCACAATATTGTACAGATGGCTGGAAGTATTCATCCCACCCATCTCACTTCTACACCTGGCTTCTATGCTCCCTCCTATATGCCTGATGCCATGGACATCTCAATCCCATGCATCTGATTAAGTCTGACTCAGTTTCTTCCAATATGTTCGGTGGCATGGACATATATTCCATCCACCTATTTTAAGCCTGGCATACTGTATGGGCAGTACATATTGCTCAAGTGTGGGAATGCTCATATCCCATCATTTCTCTGTTCTTTTATGGTAACCCCCATAATTATCTCAGGTGTCATGATAAATAACAGTGTTGAATTTGGCCTTGACACCTGTTACCAATTATATTAGATTTTCTAATTTCTCATAATGGCATGAGGATAATTAGGCAGATGATGCAAAAAGTGATGAAACAAAGATAAAAATTATTTTTAAAAATTAATATCACAGCAATTGTCTTCTCAATTACCCTCCATAAGGGGGGACTATAGTAAGATTATAATTTTAAAGAATGTTTCAATTTTTGTTTTATTATATGTTTCATGTGTAACAACTAAGATTCTGAATTCCCTTAGACATGTTTTTGAGAACTTTCATTGTTTGATTTCATTATTGACAAAGCTATTTTAAAGTTGTGTTAAGCTCAATTTTGTAGGAAATTTTCCTGGCTGATTACCAGCATCCACACATCAACCCCTGAAAAGACTTCCATTCCACGACTACACCTAGAGGACATCTGAGAAAAGACTTTCAGAGACTTTAAATGAACAGTTTTGATTTGTTGTTTTTTTTTTCTCTTTCTGTTATAATATACACCATCTGTAACGTATTCTCTGCAGAGGCCCTCCCTTTGCAAGACTAATGTCAAAGCGTCGGTTCATGAGGACAAAAAAAAAAATCACCCCTCTGGACAAAACTTTCCTCTCTTCCTTTTCTATATTGTTGTTCACATATTATTAGTTAGCAATAGTTATTATATTGTTTTTACTGTTCCGTCAAGGAAACATTTTGTTTCTTGAGGAACAACAGGGGGGACTGTAACGATTGGAATGACGCCACCTGCTGGATACTTACTGTAGAAGAGTTCTTGGCGGGAGGAAGTGACGCAGACTAGTGGGAGGAGGAAGGAAGAGACTGGCGCTGACTCTGGGGCTCTTTCCTCTGGACTCTGGCGGAGACGGGAGCTAAAAATGTGCTCTCCCTTTAATAGATAGGAATCTAGGCCTTTTTCTCTCTCTTTACCAAATTCTTATTCTCCTTAATAAATGCTTAAAAGTCTAACTCTTGCTAAAGCTTATAATTTATTGGCGACCACTCATTAGATATTTTAGACAGTTTAGCTAGAATTTTAGCCCTTAACAGTGCATATTAAAATGAGAAGTATGTGCTAGGGTCAGAGTTCAGAGGACAGTCCCTCTGGGGGGAAAGGCTTTCAGGTAGGTGTGATTTTAATCTTTATAGTTTCCATTCAGAGTCTGAGGTTCAACTTTACTGATTCTGGGTTGGCCTTAAAAGAGGTCAGGCAAGCCTCCAGAGTTAGACCCTCAAGTGGGTGGCCTCTGGGACCCCCAAAACCTATTATTTTCTCACAACTTCCCCAACCTCCAGTCAAAAGAAGAAAAAAAATAGACTCAAAAAGACATACATTTTGAGTGAATCGGATGTGTAATTATGTTTTTGTATGAGCTCAAACCCATTTGGATGCCTGGTGCCTTGGAGTCGTGCTTGCTCTTGGACCATACTAAGCTGTTTTGATCTTTGGATGCTAATGTTCTTGCATTTCTGACACATCTCATCTCTGGCCCTGCTTGTTTGTTACTGTGTGATAACCAACCAATTCATCTTGTATAACTGCCTTTCTAGTGCTTCCACTTCGCTGTTGACTGGAGCCATTACCTCTGTAGCCAATCCCATGCAGATGGGGTAAACTGACAGTAGTATTATAATAGGGTTTTCTCAGCAGCAGACCTTGCCTTATTCTGTCCTCAGTGTCATATTGATGTAGTTTCAAAGAGCCCTACATGCCTCAACAGGCCTTGGACATCATATTGTATAATTGTACTATAGAATGATTGATTTTCCTAATGATCCCAAGTCATTAATGATGGATGAAACTATTTTTGTATATTCTTTCTGTAAAGTCAGGAAATAGTTTAGTACAATTTAGAAAGACTTCCATCTAAAATAATCACATTTTTCAAACTGTGGGTGAGTTAATTGATTAATCCTTAGCTATCTGTAAAACAAGGAAATTCAGATTAACTCATTCACCAAGGGTTACGTTAGTTGAGCCATTTGGATATGTATGTATGTGTGTGTGTGTATGCATGCATGCATGTGTATACATATACTCATGCATGTGTGTATGCATGTATGTGTACCTGTATATATACATACACATATACATACTATATTCTGGCTATATATAATGACTATATATATGTGTGTATATATGTGTGTGTGTGTGTGTGTGTGTGTGTGTGTGTGTATATACACTTATATTAATGATACAATCCCTGAACTTACACAAGAAATATAGTGTTACCTATTTTTTTCAAAATATAGGGTGTGTGGGGTTTTTTTAGCTCACCACTACTAAGCATATAAGAAACTTCATTCATTAGCCCTTAAGATCACTGACTATTTCAGGATCTGAAATCAGTAGTGGTGCTTAAACAACAAAACACACAACTGTTCAGCACTTGCTATGCTAAATTGCAAATTAAGTTAGAATAAGATATTCTGGGTGTAATAGGAAATAAATAGAAATTAAGCAAGTGGTCAGTGGCTAAACAAATTGTGGTATATAGATGAATTAAGATACAATGGATACAATAAGATACAATAAGAAATTATGATATGTATAATTCTGAAAAAGTTGAGATTTGTATGAATTAACAGAGTAAAGAAAGAAAAACAAGGAGAATAATTTACCCAATGACTACAATAATATAAAGGAAAATAATATTGATAGGCTTCAGACCCTTGATTCATGCAGTGACTAATAACAATTTTAGAAGACTAATGATATAGTGTGTCCCCTATTTTTTTTTAGTGAGGCAATTGGGGTTAAGTGACTTGCCCAGGGTCACACAGCTAGTAAGTATCAAGTGTCTGAGGCTGGATTTGAACTCAGGTACTCCTGACTCCAGGGCTGGTGCTCTATCCTATGTGCCATCTAGCTGCCCCCTCCCCTAACTCTTAACAGATGTAATAGATAGCAGGGCAGATTGATGCATACATCTTCATATGTGGCCAGTATATTGATTTGTTTTGTTTTACTATGCTTATTTGTTATAGGGCAGGGCTGAGGGGGTGGGGGAAGGAAAGGCAGAATCAGTGAAAATTAACAATGATATTTTTTTAAAAGAAAAGAATATCAATAAGATGTTTTTAAAATATTTTTGGCAAAGCAATTGGGGTCACACAGCTAGTAATGTGGCAAGTGTCTGAGTCTAGATTAGAACTCAGGTCCTTCAGACTATAGGGCCTGTGCTCTATCCACTATACCACTTATCTGGCCCCCAAAATGTTCTGAGTTGTCTTTGTGAGTCCAACTCTGGAGCTGATAAGAATGCAAAAGAGTAGTAAGTAGTAAAGACATTTCTCAGGGTAGAGAAAGGAAGGAAGGAAACAAGTATGTAGTAGGTACTTTCTCTGAGCCAGGCACTGTATTAAGTGCTGGGGATTCAGACACAAGCAAAAAGAAAAGGAATCCTTGACCTCAAGACACTTACATTCTAATGGAGGAAGGCAACACACAAGCTGAAAAGTGGCTATGATAGGAAAGGGAGCTGTGAAGGAGCCCAGTTTTGAAGTACAGAAGGCAGGACCAGGAGCAGAATGAAGGCCAGCCTGGGCCCCTTCTCAAAATGGAGACCCTGGAGGGGATCTCACTGGAATACTGGAGGGCATACTCCTCAATTTGGCCTGTTTAGTCCCTTTCCAGTTGTGTCTAACTCTCTATGCCCCCATTTGGGTTTTTTTCACATTTGGGGTTTTCTTGGCAAAGATACTATAGTGGTTTGCCTTTCCTTCTCCAGCTCATTTTACAGATAAGGAAACTGAGACAATCTCAGTTAAGTGACTTGAATAGGGTCACACAGCTAATAAATGTCTGAGGCCAGATTTGAATTCAGTTCTTCCTGACTCCAGGTTCAGTTCTCTATCCACTGTACCACTGAACTGCCCTAATTTTGCTTGGGAACTAGGAATTTAAATTTTCATTGCAAGCTGACCTCATCTGAAAATAGACCTTTTGTAACCAACAGGTTGTACTTCTTCTTCTTCTTTTTTTTTTTTTTGGCAGGGCAATGAGGGTCAAGTGACTTGCCCAGGGTCACACAGCTAGTGTCAAATGTCTGAGGTTGTATTTGAACTCAGGTCCTTCTGAATCCAGGGCCAGTGCTTTATCCACTGTGCCACCTAGCTGCCCCAGGTTGTACTTCTTAAATGCCTATGTTTTTGTTTTTTTCTAGTGCCATCTTGTTTTCTCAGGGACCAGAAAGAAATTTACCCTCTCAACCAAGAATTATGAGCAATGTGATGATAAAACATGAAAGAGCTACAACTCAAGGTCATGAGTGATGACACGTGTCTCTAGGCAGTTTTACAGTGACAATAATAACTCACATTTATCTAGTACTTTGAGATGCAGTATGGCAGAGTGTATATATTGAGAGTTAGGCAGGACTGAGGTTAAATTCCATTTCTGTCACATATTGGCCCTTTGACCTTGCTCAGTCCCTTAACTCTTCCTCATGCTGAAGCCTCACATCCAAATCAGCCATCCCCAAGGCCATCTCAGCATCTGCCTGATATGACCTATTTTGCCCCACATGGGCCTGAGATCTAGGCCTCCATACTAAGTCTTCTGTAATCCTTTCCCCTAGTCCCAGGGGAATTAAACCACTTATCTTTGCAGCCGCCACCCTAGGGTCCAATTCAATTGATTCATGACTGAGTGTGTGCAAACTAGTCTATTAGCTAAACTATATTTCCTGACTGGTCATAGACATCATTTGATTTACCATCTTCACATCCCTTTCAAGCCATTTCAACATATGCCTGACACCCATATGTACTCACTGCCTTTTTGCCTCTCCAAAGCAACACCCTTCCTTGATCACTATTCCCCTATGTGGGGATTAAAAAGGTTTTAAGACAAGGGGCAGCTAGGTGGCACAGTGGATAAAGCACTGGCCTTGGATTCAGGAGGACCTGAGTTCAAATCCAGCCTCAGACACTTGACACTGGCTGTGTGACCCTGGGCAAGTCACTTGACCCTCATTGCCCCACAAAACAAAAAACAAAAACAAAAAAGGTTTTAAGACATAGTTTCTGGGTAATTTAATCATTTTGTTAATAAGGCCTGCATGTTTTTTAATAAAAGGATGTTTGTTTGGTTGTTTCTCTCTTAGACCAAAGACCACCATGGTGGCTGGCTCATGGCTTATATGTTCTTTATATGTTCAAAAGGATGGTAGTCAACTCTGATTGGTTAACAGTTAATGAGAGAATGAATATTACAATGAGGGTCTGGGCCTGAACTTTGACAAACTCATCCATTTTTAAGCCTCTCCACCCCAGCTTTGGGCAATCTATTCAAAGAATTTATGCCTCATCCAAGCCTGAACAGAACATGGCAGCTACTCCACTTGGGTGTAGTTGGAGCAAGAAAGTCAGCCCAATCTCATTATGAGCAATGTCCTTAAAGAGGCTACGATTTTTAAAATCAGGGCTTTAGAAAAATGGAGGAACCTTGGATCTCCCCAAATCATTAGTTATTTGTTTTTGTGGGGTGTTGAGGGTTAAGTGACTTGTCCAGGCTCATACAGCTAGTAAATGTCAAGTGTCTAAGGCCGGATTTGAACTCAGGTCTTCCTGAATCCAGGGCCAGTGCTTTATCCAGTGTGCCACCTAGCTGGCCCCAAATCATTAGTTATTAATAATCATTTCTGTCACCTATGTGTGTTGCCTTCATCTCTTAGAATGCAGGGCAGGACTGTCTTGAGGGCAGGACTGTCTCTTGTTAAGTCTCTTTGCCACCAGTGCTTATCACAGTACCTGGGACACAGTGACCACTCAATAAATATTTGTTCATTCATTCATTCATTCATTCATTCATTCATTCTAAGGCTATAAGTTCAATGCTAATTTTTGTTGATGGAGGAAGTTCCTCACCAAGACCTCACAACAGTGATGAATGAAATATACTGATACCATTAAAATATATAGATACCATTTTAAGGTTTGTACTTTCCTCACAACAACCCTAGAGATAGTATTATAGGAAAGCATTACTGTGTAGAAGAAGAAAAAATTCTTCAGTATAGAGGAAGAAATTGAGGATTAAGAGACTGTGATTTGTCTAAGGTCAAACAATTAGTAAATATCAAACCAGAATCTGAAAGTCAGATCTTCTGACTAAATCCAAAACTTCTAACTCACAAGGCACTGGAAGATTAATGTCATCTAGGAGTAAGGAAGAAATTATTCATTTATTTATGTGTGAGTTCCTTCTTCTTGTATTGAGTCTGGAAAACTGCAATATAAATGAACACAGCAAGCTGGCCACCAATTACTTTGAGAAAATGACTTGTTAACCCAACCAGGTGAAACTAAATTCTCATATCTTAACTGTTTTTTGTAAAATTAAAGGGTAAGAGGCTGTTGACAAAACAGCATGAGAGACAGATAGTGTTTGGTTTGTAATCAAGAAAGATGCTGGGTTTCAGGAGAATGAATCTGTGGGAAAGCTGTGGTAAACTTTCTAGGAACTGATAAACACTGAATATGTGTGCACCACTGCTAATGATCGGGATAATGAGCCATTAAGTTGATTTGCCGGGTCTTGTGCAATGTTCAAAGAGAGCCACAAACCTTTTTTACCTACCATTTAATCAGGTACCAAATTAGAGCATCCCCTAAATGGCCAGAGTAAAAGATTAACTAGAGCATGCTGGATGGGTCTTTTTCTCAGGGGAGAAATGTCAGGAGAAACTTGTATATATTCTTTATATGAATTATGGCTAAATTACTAACAGCTTTGAGGAAGTTGAGGGGTTCCCCCCTCATGCTACATTAATTCTATTTGAGTGGGAGGGGAGGAGTGGATCAAGAATGGCCCCAAAGCACTCATGCATATATGAGAAATCTGAACTATCTGGCCCATCCAATTATTGGTATACTGCCACCAGGCCAGAGCAATGCAAAAGTCAAGGTCCCTTTGACTTGAGATATGCAGAAATAGAGAAACAATGAACCCATTTTGAGGTACTTGCCAGACATTCATTCAGGCTTTAAGAATCTTTGGGTTATTGTGAAAGGCAGAAAGCAACCCCAGAACTAGTTCATAGGCAAGGGTTTGTTAACCCTACTTAGGTAAGGTCAAAGCTAGGAATCTTCATGGCTTTGAGTGTGACTAATTTTTTTCCTTCCCCATTAGAGCAGGGGTGGATCCAAATATGCTCAAATCTACAAATGGTCAAATTTCCCTATATGGACCTATTTCATACATTAAATCATTCACATATCAGGTTTTATTAAAAAGAAAAAAAGCAAAAGAAAGACACAAGAACCACCCAACTGTTATGTAGCATCCAATAAAATAAGACTCACAGACTTCCTGTTGGCAAGGCTGAGGTGATTAAGACAAGCAGAAGGATTTGAGAAGGTCCTGTGTACAAACCATAAAAACAACAAATTGTCAGTCAGTGAGTTCAGGGTTTTGTTTGGCTATGTTGGGGAGGGCAGCTGACACAGGGAAGTCACTGACCATTTTGTTTGCAATACTTAGGAGATGATGAGTGCTTTCTAGTTTTATTTAAGGTCTCCTTCCATGAGCTTCCTCATCAGGGTTTTGCTTTGTGTTCTAAAGAGTCATTGAACACTTTACAGATCACTTCCACAAAAGTCACATAGAAGGGGGAAGTTATCCTGGGAAAAACTGAGCAGATTGCTATAGTATTAATAGCATTGCTACCCCACCCCCTTCCCTAAGCCAGAGTCCTGGTCTTTTGCTACTAGCTCACCCTCATTCTACTTCTCTTGCATTCTGCTCCCATACGCGACTTTCCTGGCATATCTTTATCTTCATCAACTGGGAACAAAAGATAAGATCTTCCCAATTTTAATCAAGCAAGCAATCAGGACAAGTCTGTCCTGAAAGCTCAATAGTGTGAGGGTTGCTGTGGGAATGCAGAAGTATAAGACTTAGCTCTTCACCATCCTGATTGTGTTCCTGTAACCAATAGGTTGCCAATGGGCACTTCCTTATGGCTGATGTTCTTAGCACTAAACACCCTTATTTTTCTTCCTTTATCCAGAATTCTGTGTATCTTTCAAAGAATTCCATCATGGCCACTGAAGGCCAGAGTCTAGAGATAAGTCAGGGCTCTCTAAAAAGGAAGTGGGACACTTTAAGACTCGAGTATTAGTTCAAACATTGAAATAATGATACACTCAGTTCTTGAACCAGGATTAAGGCAAAATGCTAGGGCAATTAGTCCCCCTCTCCCTTTTGGTTTTGCCCTGGGAGGTAGTAGGGTTGAAGGAAGAAGAGGATGGGAGATGAATTAAAAAGGAAAAAGTATAACCTTCTGACAGAGAGGTGAGGGAATAAATATGCAAAATGAGACACATTTGGGGGCATAGCCAACATGGGAATTTGTTATGATTGATTATGGATAATGGTTACAATGGTTTTCTTTTTGTTGTTGTTGGAGAGAGTCAATGGGAGGAGGAGGGGGATAGGAGAAAATAAATGCTTAATCATTTAAAAATTATGTTTTTTTAAAAAGGGAAAGGGTATGCTAAAGATCAACTTGCTTGTTTGGTAATTTTGCTTGGTGCTAGCCCTGATTTATATCTACTGTGTTGTTGTTGTTTTTTCATGTCTGCCTCTTTGTGACCCCATTTGGGGTTTTCTTGGCAAAGATACTGAAATTGTTTCCCAGTTCCTTTCCCAGCTCATATTACATACAAAGAAACTAATACAAACAAGATCAAGTGACTTTCCCAGGGTCACATAGCTAGTAAGTGTCTGAGACTGGATTTGAACTCAGATCTGCCTGACTCTAGACCTGGGGCTCTATCCACTGGGCCACCTAGATTCCCCTTTCATCAACTACCTAAGTCTTATGGGTTATTTGCTTTATATATGTAAAGGCAGTGAATTATAAAGGAACTTAATTCAAAATATTTAAAATCCAAATTCTTATTCTCTTGTTAGTATAAAATTGCAGTTGATAAAAAGAACTCCACACAGACACCAGAATCCAAAGTCAGTCTTTGTATTATCAGTATTTCATTACTGAGCAGGGATTCAGTGAATTAATGAGTATATTTAAAGAAGGCCAGAAGAAGTAAAAAGGAACAAACTAACTCTCTTCCACCTTCACACAACATTGGATTGGTCCCAAATATTTCACTTCATTGTCAATTCTGCCAGTGAAAAAGTCAACACTTTGTTTGGTCACATGATGCACTTATGTCCATCCCTAATACACTGGTGGAGTGAAGCCTTGGGCTTGAGCTATGGCAGCAATCCTCTCAAGGTGTATGGTCCTAAGCAAGTCACATCTTCACTGACGCTCAGTCTCCCCATCTGTAAAATGAAAATAATACACCTACCTGAAAGGATTATTAGGAGGAAAACATTTTGTAAAGATTGAAGCTTGTATAAATGTGAACTGTAGTAATCATAATTATTATGTTTAGTATTAGTATTTCTACTACTACAACTACTATTACCACTACTGCTACTACTATTACTACTGCTGTTGCTACTACTACTACAATTACTATTACTACTGCTCCGACTACTATAACTACTATTACTGTTGCTACTACTGTTACTACTAGTAATACTACTACTTCTACTACTAGTACTACTACTGCTGCTTCTACAACAACTATTATTACTGCTACTGCTACTGCTACTCCTATGAGTTACTACTATGCTACTACAGTTACATGAGTATTGCTGCTTATACTACTACAACTACTCTTACTACTACTGCTATTACTATTACTTCTACTACTATTACTATTACATTACAACATTGAAATTACCTAACTGAATTCAGTTGAAAAAATTTGGGGACAATAGTGACCTGAATTTGACTGCAGATCCCTGGGAGGCCCTTTAATCATAAGCAATCTAAGTAATTGAATCACTTGAGTCTAGGGAACAGTAGCTCTACTTCCTGATTAAGTCCTGGAATTTTAACAGATCCATGTCTGAATTATCTCCTACTTAAAACTTATTGCTCCTTCAGCCCTTACTTCCCTACCCTCTAATCACTGAGGGGAAACAAACAAACAACACTTCCTAGAATAACTAGCCTATTTAGGTATAATCATTACCTCCCAGACAGATTTCCACACAAATGATTATGGTTCATTTGTACATTATGATGTTTCTTTATAACTGATCCCAGGCTTCTCTCATTCTATAAATGAAGAAACTGAAGACTAGAAGGATTCTGTGACTTGTCCAAGGTCACAGAAGTAGTAAGTGAAAGAGGCAAGATATGAACCCAGGTCCAATTCCTATTGTTATGAAAGCTCTATCTTATATGGTACCCATTATTCCAAGTGATAGAAGATTGAGCTCAATCTTGGAAGATCAGAATCTATGAGGCATGTTAGCAGTGTGGAGATCGCCTTTTTTAAGTGCTTGGTGTCCTGGCTCTAGAGAACAGCTAAGGAATTGATTATACATTCACATCTAGACATGGGGTTAAATGAAGAAAAGACATAGGAGGTCCAGGCTGTCTCATCTTATGTGTCATTATGTTTACAGCTAAGGAACTACAGCTATAAGAAGTCTAGTGATTGACCTAACATCACACAGACAGAAGAGGCTAGGACTAGGTCTCAGGCTCTCTAACCTTATGTCCTTTTGAATACTTTACATTGCAAGTGGTAGACAAAAAAAAAAAGAAACATAATCTTGTTAACAGCGGATTGACATATTGAAATGAAGTTGTTACCAAGATTGTTCTAGGCACTGTGCTAAACACTGGGGCTAAGAAGGAGCGGGGGACATCTCCTGCTCTCAAGGAGCTAACATTCTTGTAGGTGAGACATATAAATAACAGATAGGCTGGGAAAATCCTTCTTCAGAAGGTAGCATTTGAGCTGAATATGGAAGGAAATCAGAGATTTGAAAGTGCAGATGTGACTAAGGTGAGCATCTACCTCGAAGGGCACAGGCAGTGAGTGAGAAGTAGGTAGGAGATGGAGGACCAGATATGAGGAACAGGAAATAGGCCAGTTTGATTCCATCCTAGAATGTGTAAAGTTTAAGAAAGGAAAGATTCACAGAAGTAAAAAGTGAAGAATTGAGAACCTGGTTGTGAGAATATGTATTTTAACTGACTACATAAGCAGAAGAATTCTCATAAGTTCTTTGGGATCTCTTCTTTTAAAAGTGTATTCTTTTGGAAAATTTCTCCCAGCACCTTGAAGACTCAGGCTTTCTTGTGACAATCATTGGAGGCAACTATCCAGCTGTGAGTGAGTTCATGGAAATTGTGAAGACTTTCTGAAGCTATTGAGGTCACTGTCAGTGGTTACCAAGGTTACCAAGTTAGGTACCCTGGTCTTTTAGATAAATAAATTAGATAAATGTAAGTGCAAAATAACACAGTTTGAGGGCATTGAAAAGATGATCATGTTGAAGCTTTCAGAGCTATAAGCATGATACATATCTCTGCTAACATGTATCCATATGTTTTATGGAGTATGAGGGTAAATGTTTAAAAATGAAAAATCATATAAACATTTGGAAACAGAACTATGATTTCAAAAGGACTATCTATTTATTAGGGGAGAATTAAGAAGTTTTAGCACTCATTTAAGCCTTTGGATAAAGTGGCAGGAGAGGAAGGTAGGAAACAAGCATTGAACCAGTGCCAAATAGTTTTGCTGATTACTACTTTGGAGTACAGTTTGAAACTGGGCACTGCTAGGCCCTTTCCTTCCCAGTCTTTTCATTATTTCCCTTGAGATTCTTGACATTTTGATCCTCCAGATGAATTTCATTATTATTTTTCCTAGTTCTATAATACAATCTTTTGGCAGCATGAATACTATGGCACCGAATATTTGTTTGACATTTTATATGCACTTTTTTTTTAAGGGAAAAGATGAAAAGTTTGCACTTTGTCAATAATTTCAAGGGAAATCATACCAACTCTTACTTTGTGGAAATGATAGAAATATGTTGTTTTTGCTGACAATAAATCTCCTGATACTTAAACTACTCTGTGGGAATAACAATATCAGCACCCCCAAGTGTACTGTGGCAGTAATCTAAGTCTTCAATGATACTCTCAAAGCAATGAAGTTGTATGGAATAATTTTTTCCATTGTGAAAAAATTATCAAGCTTCTAAGAATGCTATTCCTTAGAGGGAGACTTTGAGAAACAATGTTTTTCTTAACTACTGTTAGTACATATAAGGCACGATTCAATTTCTTCCATAATAAGGACATGAAAATGATAATAGCTAGCATTTAAATGTCACCTTAAGATTTCAAAGGTCTTTACATTTATTTCATTTAATCCTCACAACAACCCTGTGAAGCGCATGCTATTATTAGCCCCAATTTACAAATGGGGAAACTGAAGCAGACAGAGGTCAAGTGACTTGCCCAGGTTGACACAGCTAGTCAATGTCTGAATCAAGATTTGAAATCCAGTCTTCCTGTCTAGCTGCTACCTAGCTGACTAAAGGGTATTGACTAAGTGTTAGGCAAACAACAAATATCATTCCATTAATATTATTAATATGTGATTATAAAACAACAACAACAACAACATTATCCCTTGTCGCCCTGAGCCCTGATTTTGAAGTTATTCTGCATGGGCAGATGCTTCTCCTTCTTCTTCAGTGGACTTCAAATATGTTTGGAGTTCAAATTTCTATAACATTTATCGACTGGAGCTGACCTGACATTTTGCAAATGATAGACCAGTGTTGAGCAGGGACACTATAGGACAGCACCAGGTGGAAGAAATAGCACAGGGCTTGGAATGCCAGGTACTAATCTGGGAGTAACCAGAGCATACCATTGACAAGAGCTTCTCTATAGACAAAAATGTTCTTATTGCTGAGCAGGAACACTTCTTTGGATACTGGTATCAACTCCCAGATTCACCCAGCTATTTTCAATTTCAGTTTGAGTAGAGAGGAGCCAACAGAAGTAACTACTGGCAACCTCCCCTGTGGAAGCAAATGTGATGGGCTGTCTAGTGATATCCTATGAAGTCAGCAAATGTGAGCTTTTGCCATCTCTCCTCCTTGGTTCCCTGCTAACCCAGGACCTTGTCCCTTTCCCATCACCGAAGTTTCCCAGCAGCCCTGAGGAGCCCTGGATATTCTTGCTATTAAAATTTCCTTAGTCCCGATCTTATCCTCTCCCTCCCCGAAATCCACAAGCATTTAAACCATTGTTATGTGTATGCACTCTGCTAAACATTTGGGTGATAAAGAAAAAAAAAAAACAAAACCAATCACTACCATCCAGGAGTGTATATTCTAATGGGGAAGACAACATATATGTAAACATGGACATAGAAAATACAGATAGAATGCGATCTCAGAGTGGGAAGTAGCAGCAGTTGATAGGAGTAGGAAAGCCCACTTACAGAAGGTGGTGTTGAGCTGAGTAATGAAGGAAGCCAGGACCTGTGAAGCCTCCCAAAGAGGTTACGGCCAGGTTAGGAAAGAACCATTCTAAGCAAACAGTGACAGTACAAAGGCACTGAGACTGAAGAAGGCATTGTGGATGAGGAACAGAAAGGGCAACGTTATTGAACCATAGTGTGAAACAGATTTCTGGGTAAAAAGACTGGAAAGATAGGAAGGGGCCAGGTTATGACAAGTCTTAAATGCCAAGCAGAAAAGATTATATCTTATCCTCAAGGTAATAGGAAGACACTGGAGATTGAAGCATAGGGGAGGGACATTATAGGAAAATCTTTTGTGAAGCTTCATGGAGAACAGATTGGAGAGGAAAGAGATGAGCCAGGGAGACCAGCTCTGGGGGCTATTACAGTAGTCCTGGGCAGCTAGGTGGTGCAATGGATAGAGTGCCATGCCTGGAGTCAAGAAGACTCATCTTCCTGATGAGTCTCAGATACTCACTAGCTGTGTGACCCTGGCCAAGTCACATAACCCTGTTTGCCAGTTTCCTCATCTATAAAATAAGCTGAAGAAGGAAATGGCAAACCACTCCAGTATCTTTACCAAGAAAACCCCAGATGGGATCGTGAAGAGTAGAACATGACTGAAAATGGCTGACCAACAACAACACAAAAGTCCTGGTGACATCTGCACTAAGTGATACGGGCTCCACAGTAATGTAGCATTCTATTTAGAGTCAAAAGACATGGACCTGTGTTCTAATTCTGCCATTTACTAGATTTGTGATATTGGGCAAGTAATTTCATGTCACTGGACCTATTTCATCATCTTAAAAATAAGTTGGTTGCAAAAGATGATCTTTGAGGTCCTTTCCAGTCCTAATATTCAGTGACTCTATGATATTGAGTATAATGGATTAATATGATGATATTCTACTTGCCAGTCAAGTGGGATTGCTAGGAGACTGCTATGTGCCAGGCATCAGACTAAGCATCTCTGCTAAGAAATGTGTTAGTAATTGTGCTTCATCTCTCAGGTAACATAATGGCTTAACTCAGTTAGAAATGTTTAAGAATTGCCTTCAGGAATGACCTGGATGCTGGGATCTTCAGGGAGTGCATCCACTTTTCATCAGATGGTTTATTTCTAAGTCCCTCAAGAATCACAGTCCCACACAGAATCATGAAAGGGACCTCAGAAGTTAACCCCTGCTTGAAACATGAATAGCCCTTGTGTAAGACCAGACCTATCTTGGAGTTTCTGGGGCTTGCTCTTACTTCCAGCATCCTTTGACTTATTATCACTTATTATTGGGGCAGCTAGGTGGAGCACTGGATAAAGTGCTAGACCTGGAGTCAGGAAGATCTAAGTGCAAATGCAGCCTCATAGACTTCCTAGCTATCCTTGGGCAAGTCACTTAACCTCTGTTTGCCTCAATTTCTTCATTTGTAATCACACCTCTCCTAGGATTACACCACCTTGGAAGCATCAAAAACTTGCAGACTCCCAGAACTAGCTCTGAAAACAGCAGCATGAAAAAGCCTGAAGCTTGGGAGAGTGCCTCCCTACCCCAAGGTGAGAAGAGCCCAATTTGAATATAAATTTTAAAGTCAAAAAATAAGCAAGGGAAATGAGAAAACAACAACAGCAACAACAACAAAGGAATTTGACCATAAAAAGGCTACTGTGGTGTGCCAGAGAAGACCAAGACATAAACTCAGAAAACAACAATGTGAAAACAGGTACAAAAAAAAGTCTCCAAAAATTCTAATTGGACCCAAACCAAAGAATTCCTAGAATAAAAAAAAAGAAAGAGATAAGAGTAGTAGAAGGAAAAATGGGAAAAGAAATGAGAATGGTACAAAAAATTATGAAAAGAAAATTAACAGCTTGGTTAAAGATGTACAAAAAAATGCTAAAGAAAATAACACCTTAAAAAACAGAATTGGCCTAATGGTAAAAGAGGAGCAAAAATCCACTAAAGAGGATTCCTTTCTTTTCTTCTTTCTTTCTTTCTTTCTTTCTTTCTTTCTTTCTTTCTTTCTTTCTTTCTTTCTTTCTTTCTTTTTTTTGCGGGGCAATGAGGGTTAAGTGACTTGTTCAGGGTCACACAGCTAGTAAGTGTCAAGCATCTGAGACCAGATCTGAACTCAGGTCCTCCTGAATCCAGGGATAGCACTTTATACACTGCACCACCTAGCTGCCCCTGAAGAGGATTCCTTTAAAAGCAGAATTGGCTAAATGGAAAAGGAGGTATAAAAATTTACTGAAGAAAAGAACTTAAAAACAGAATTGGCCAAATTAGAGGTGTTAGGAGGTACAGAAACTCACTGAAGAAAATCACTCCTTAAAAATCTAAATTAGGCAAGTGAATTAGGCTAATGCCTCCAGGAGACACCAAGAAACATTAAAACAAAGTCAAAGAAAGAAAAAATAGAAGAAAATGTGTGCTATATCTCATTGGGAAAAACAATAGAAATCATTTAAGAATTATTGGACTGGGGCAGCTAGATGGCACAGTGGTGAAAGCACCAGCCCTGGATTCAGGAGTACCTGAGTTCAAATCCGGCCTCAGACACTTGACACTTACTAGCTATGTGACCCTGGGAAAGTCACTTAACCCCCATTGCTGAAAAAAAGGATTATTGGACTACCTAAAAGATATGATGAAAGAAAGAATATAGACATCATATTTCAAGAGATTATTAAGGAAAGCTGCCTTGAGACCTTAGATACAGAGGGTAAGATAGAAATTGAAATAATCTACCTCTTGAAAGAGACTCCAAAATTAAAACTCCTAGGAATATTATAGCCAAATTCCAGAGCTCCCAGGTCAAAGAGAAAATAATATAAGCAGCTAGAAAGAAACAATTCAAATATTGTGGAACGACAGAATCAGACAGATTTAGTGGCTTCCACATTAAAGGAGAAGAGGTCTTGGGATATAATATTCCAGAAGGCAAAGAAGCTAGGATTATAAACACAAATGACCTACCCAGTAAAACTGAATATAATCTTTTGGGAGGATAAATGGAAATGTAATGAAATAGTTTACTTTTAACCTTTATCTCCCTATTCCACACCCTTTTAAAGAATCCATTCTTTATGCTCTCCCCTTACACTCCTATTCCTTATTCTACCCACCTCTCTGAATCCCTCTCTTAACCTTTCCTCCCACCCTCTTAAATCTTAATCTACACACCATTCTAAAAGTCCCTTCCTTATCTTGTCTCCTTGTCCTCTTATTTCTATATAAACTTAGAAAACTTTTTATAACTTTTTAGATGTATATGTTGTTCCCTCTTTAATCCAGAGCTGATGAGAGTAAGGTTCCAGCACTACCAACCCTCCAATACTACCTGCTTTTAGTACCAGTTCTTACATTCATGCTTCATTTATATGAGATAATTGATCTTTTTTTACCTTTATGTACCCAATATTGTTTTTTAGAATCACCCCATCATACTCAGCATATCCCAACCTTTTTTTCAAACTACCCAAGTAATGACAGTCTTAAAATACTAATAAAATTTTAACTTATAAGAGGTAAGCACTTTGGCTTATTATTCTCATATTTATATTATCTTATATTTCTTCTGAATCTTATGTATCAAATTTTCCATTGAGTTCTGGTCTTTTTGTCACAAATATCTTAAGGTCTTTGGAATAGAGAACTTTCAAGCATTCTTGATGAAAAGACTAGAGCTTGAATAGAAAATGTGACTTCAAATATGAGACTCAAAAGAAGCATAAAAAGGTAAATATGAAAGAGAAACCACAAGGGATTTAATAAGGTTAAGATGTTTACCTTTATATATGGGAAGATGATACATGTAGGGAAGAGAATTTGGAAATAAAATTTTAAAAAGAATAGAATGTTAAAAACAAGCAAACAATAAATTTAAATGTTTTTTTATGGTAAAAGATTTGTCCATTGAGTAAACAATCTGCATAAGAAAAAATGGGGATAATAATCCTCTAAGTGTTCATTTTAATTATTTTATAAGTAATATACTTAGTGCCTAGATCAGAGTAGGCACATAATACATGATTATTTTCTATTGCCATTTGGGGGAGAGTCCGATGACAGACTTGGCACAATGGCCCTAGGATGGTACAGAATCCTCCTGGCATATAGTATACTGAACAGAGGATTCTTTTTGTAGTCAGGAAGACCTGAGTTTGAATCCTGTTTCAGACTCTTAATAACGGTGCTGTCCTGGGCAAGTCACTTAACCCTTTCTCAGCTTTTGTTTCATCTATACAATGGGAATAATGACTCTGACTTCACAGGGTTTTAGTGAGGATCAAGAGAGGTTCCATGTAAAGCACTTCATAAATATGGACTGTTACATAGTGCCTCCAGTGTCCACACGAAGGATGTGAAAAAGAGAGTGATTTTCCCTGAGAAGACATGAAACTCTATTCATATTCTCCTGCATTTTATTTTACCTACTGCTCCAAGCTTTTGGAAGCTGGATTTCAGCAACCAATAAATTTGTTGATCATTTTCAAAATACCTTGTCTGATTTAAAAAATATATATATATTGGGGCAGCTAGGTGGCGCAGGGGATAAAGCACCGGCCCTGGATTCAGGAGTTCCTGAGTTCAAATCCAGCCTCAGACACTTGACACTTACTAGCTGTGTGACCCTGGGCAAGTTACTTAACCCCATTGCCCCATTAAAAAAAAAAAAATATATATATATATATATATAATCCTATCCATTTATATATATAAATATCCATTTATATATATATCATCCTATCCATTTATCAAAAGAATATGCAATCTCTTTCCATTTTAAAATCAGTGCTAGAGAATACTGCAAGTAGCCCTCCCTGGGGCTAGTAGTAGTAGTAGGCCTCCACCAGTCTCGGACGACCATGGATCAGCACCTTGAAGAGCCACAGGCCACAGTGTGGCTGTGCAGTCTGATACAGGAGCCGCAGCTCCTGAGTGACTTATGACCGGTAATTGCCGCATCCCGTGTTGTATCTACCCCATGAGAAGTAGCTGGAGTGTCCTCTCCAGGGTCCTGACCTGGGTGGGTCAATTGAAAAACAAGCTGTTGCCCATGCAGGAGGTTTTCCCTCTTCATGACATTGGTGGATCCAAAGGAGAGGCAGAGCCAATACAGTTTGGTACCAGTGCCGCCACAGGAGTTGCCAGAGGGATGTGATGTCCAACATCCAACTGCCTAAGGGACTCTGACTCCTGATTTTTCCTTGGGCTTAACTCCCAAAGCCTTTCCCATATATGGGCATAGCCGCAAGGCAGCGGAGGTTTAAAATCAGGGTTCCTTCCCCTAGGCAGGTTGCCTGCCAAGGAAACCTGGGGCTAAATTTTTAAAAATAACTAACCAGAATGTTTAACCACTATGGCTACTGAAAAAATATATATCCCCTTAAAACCGATCAACTCTGATGTTTTCAATTGTCAACAGCAAAACTTAAATGAGAGACAGGGAAAGAGAAAGAGTGAGAGAGACAGACAGACAGACAGACAGACAGACAGAGACAGAGAGACTGAGACAGAGACAGAGACAGATACAGACAAAGACTGAGACAGAGACAGACAGGCATACACACACACACACACAGAGCTTCAGAATATCACAATTCTATGAGATGTTGTTGTTGTTGTTGTTTTAATAAACATAGAGGAATGAAGAAATGAAAAGTAGTTTCAGCTAGGAAGGGAACATGCCCAGTGAGAGCTCTCCCATTCCCACATTTAACCATGAAAGTCCTATTTTGCAACAGAACTATATTTTATGACAATCCCAGAAAGGTAGTAAATATTTCCAAGAATGAAGTAGCAATTTCGAATGTACTCGCTGTCTTTGATACTTCACTGCAAGTATTTTCTTCAGCGTGGCTACTACTATGCCAACCCAGCCAACAGCCCTACAATACCACTATGAAAGATATAGGTTAGTTGCTATGTCCCCTAATACTCTGATTCTGATCACATGTAGGCTGATGACAGATACACTGATTAGTCAAATGACCTGATCTATGTTAAGAAATATGTTAGCTAATTTTTTTTTATTCATTAGCTTGATGTAGTTGACTAAAAAGTGAGGCAATTCTACTTTTTCAACTTATATATCCTGCCAGGTCTCTCAGTTTTCTTAGGTTTGGCACAGAGAAGAGGAGCTATTTAAAGTCTTTTCTCCAAATTGCTCCAATAGATTATTTTCAAACTTGAAAACCAATCATACTTTGTCCCTTTTCCCAGAAAAAGGGTTATGTGTATATCTGGTAGAATTATCAAGATTTGCAGTTCAGTATACAGATTTTTCCCCCAAGAATTTGTTCATGTTTGTTATTTCAGGAGGATTCGAAGGGATTTCTCTAACTTGTTAAGTTTGGATTTTAAGAATGTCCAAGGAAAATTACAACTACAAATGAAAATGCAGAAAAAAGAAATGCTGGATTGTGCGTGTCTTTTTTACGTGTGTCTCAATAATATAAAAGAATGAGACAAAGAATGAAAAAAATTCCTACTCTCAAGGAGCTTGCATTCTAATGGGGAAACAAGAAGCATGTGTGCATATGTGTATATATAAATACACATGAATATGTATCTATATATTTATATATAGATACATGCATTTCCTTACCCTCTGAAGTCTGGTATCTCATCCTATTGTTCAACTGAAACTGCTCTCTCCAAAGTTACCAATAACCATTTAACTGTGGATTCTAACATACATATGTATATATAGATTGCATTAATACATATGTATGCATATGTATTTATACTTATGTATATAAATATGTGTGATGTATACACACAACTTGTGAAAATAATCCTTTGGAAGTCTTGTATATGAGCAAGTCAAACTGATTTGGAGAAAAGACTTTATGTTGCTCTTATTCTCTGTACAAGATCTAAGAAAACTGATCTTAAGCTTGGCAAGATACACACACACACCAGATAAATATAGAGGATAAATACAAGGTAGTTAGTGCAGGAAGGATCAGGAAAGACTTCTTATAGAAGGTGATGCTTTAGCTGCATCTTGAAGAAAAGCGATTCTAAGGTGAAGATGAGGGGGAATATTTTCCAGGCTTAAGGGACAGCCAGTGTTTATAAAGGCAGATAAAGTGCTATTTGTAAGGCTTGCAGAGTAGGGGAAGGTGAGGGTGGAAGTTTAATATACTATGAATCTGGAAAGATAAGCTTGCAAGGACATTAGAAGTTAAACAGAGAAATTCATGTTTTATCTTGGAAGCAATTGGGGACCACTTAGGTTTACTGAGTAGGAAAGTCAGCAGTGTAGAAGATAGATTGGAACAGGGAGAGACTTGAGTTAGGGGAACCAATTTGGAGTCTGTTGCAACATTTTAGGGAACAAATAATAAATGATAACTGTATGAGAAAAGAGAGATTATTATGAAGGTAAAAATGGCATGATTTGGCAACTAATTGGATATTAAAGATAGATTAGAATGAGTTAAGGTTAAAGATGGTGCCAAGGTTACAAATCTGAAAGACAGAAAATGGTGGTACCTGGGATAGAAATAGGTTGAAAGATGAGGTAGTTTCAAAGGGAAAGTAAATGTATTCTGTTATAGATTATATTGAGTTTGACTTGTCACTGAGACATCTAATTTTTGATGTCCAAGAATCTCAAAGAGAGACTGTCTGATGTATAGATTTGAGTCATCTGCATAAATACAATAATTAAACCCATGAAAGCTATTGAGGTCACCAAGAGACACAGTATAAAAAGGAAAAAAATGCCCAGGACCGAGCCTTGGGAAACATACATTTTTAGGGGCTGATAGGAATGATGACCAGAAAAAGGAATTTGGGAAGGACTATACAGGTAGGCAGAGACAAAGTGGGGGTGGGGGGGGTGGTCAATCACAAACCCCCACAGAGGACTTAAAGTATGCCAAGGAGGAGAGGGAAGTCAATAACATCAAATGCAGCAGAAGATACATATAAAGAGGACTGAGAAAAAAAGATCATCAGATTCAGCAGTGGACATTTGGTAACTACAGAGAGAGTAATTTTAATTGAGTAATAAGGTTGAAAGGCAGACTGCAAAAGGTTGAGGTGTTGAGTGAGAGGAGATGAAGTGGATGTAATGAGGGCAAACCTGTTTTTTTTTTCTTCTAGGAATTTGGCTGAAAAGGGAGGAGACAATAGCTTGAGGGGATGGTAGGGAAGAGCTTAGGTTATTTTTAAGGACGGGAGAATATTAGTTAATATGATCTTGCAGTTAGAGAAAAGATGAAGATTTGAGGAAAAGTGATTATTAAGGGGATAATCTGTTTGACTAAATCCACAGAGACCACACTCATTAGATGAATAAAGCAAGTACTGCCATGTAAAGAGAGATAAAGGATTTCCTTATCCTTGGCACATTTCTGGAGTTACTTCTGGTGCTGAGTGGAGCACACAACTGCTAGGATGAATGTGGCATTTCTGGCACTGGCCTAATTCTAATGGAGAATAGGATTTGGTGAACAGAGGCAAGAACCCTATCTAATGGTTTAAAAAGGAAGTGGGTTTAATTTGGCACGGCCTTTCCTTGTTGTAATCAAACTGACTCCATGAGATCCGCATTTTCTTTCCTAGATGTGCATTATTTCCTTTCATAATATGTCCTAGGATTTGGCCAGAATTCTAAGCCAAGCTCACTGGTTTAGAATCCAAAGACACTGTCATTCATTAGTCCTGTGGCATCTCTCATTCTCCATGATCTTTCAAGATCACTGACAGTGATTGAGCCATCACATCTTCCAGGTCTTTCTGTTTTCGGAGATACATCTCTCCTGGTACTGGTGACCTTAGGTCATTAAGAACAGCTAGGGACCTTCATACTATCTCTTTCAGTCAATTACATTTGTTCTGTCCTTCTCACATGAAGGATGAACCTCTCTGCACAGAAAAAAAGAAGAAAAATAGAATCAGCATTATATCTGGATGCCTGTGACTTCTGATTAATCAATTAATTAATCAACATTGATCAAGTGCCTGTTATGTGCTGCTTCCTCATATGTAAAATGAACTAAAGAAGGAAATGTCAAATCATCCCAGTACCTTTGTCAAGAAGACGCCAAATGGGGTTGCAGAGTCAGAGATACTAAAACAACTGAACAACTATGTGCTAGTGTCCACTATGGGCAGCTAGGTAGCACAGTAGATAGATTGCACGGCTTGGAGTCAGGGAGACCCCATTTCAAATCTGGCCTCAGACACTGACTAGCTATGTGACCCTGGACAAGTCACTTAACCCTGTTTGTCTTAGTTCCTCATGTGTAAAATGAGCTGGAGAAGGAAATGGCAAAACACTCATATCTTTGCCAAAAAATCCCAAATATGGTCCTGAAGAGTTGGACTAAGCAGCTACAACTCTGTTCTAGGCACCGTGTCAAGTGCTAAATATAAAGAGAGGCAAGAGATAATTCCTGTCCTCAAGGACTATATAGTCCTATGAGGGAGATAACATGCAGACAAATACTCACAAAGAAAGCTTTATATAGGATAAATAGGAAGTAATTAAGAGTAGAGAAATGTTAGATTTAAGAGAGTTTAGGGAAGGTTTTCAATAATCACCCAATCTACCCTATGCAGCAGCAATCCTAGATTGTCTTTGATCCTCATATTTACCCATTTGAAAATAGAAGTCCCTAAATTTTCTCAGAAATTGTAGTTTTTTACTCCTAAGAAGGGAAACAAATTATTGAATGATCACATGTGGGTGACAGTGAGAAAGATTAAAAGGATAGCTCATTGGTGCTAATATTTCCCTTTCCCCCCTGAAATTCCCACAAACCAAAAAAAGATGCTATATTTGTGGCAACTGGCTCTGGATTGAACAAATTTAAAGATCAGTGTGCTAAAAGTGATCTGTTTGTTGGAAACTCCTATTCTACATGGTCTTGATTGGTTTCCATTTATCCATGCTGGCTTTTCTTTTAAAAAGTATATATATATATATATATATATATATATATATATATATATATATATATATATATATATATATATATATATATATATATATATATATATATATATATATATGTGTGTGTGTGTGTGTGTGTATAGTATATGCATATATGTATGTATATATACACATATATATGTTTATATATGCATGTGTATATTGTGTTATATCTTATATATGTATATATAGATATTAAAAATCAGTGAGTTGGGGGCAGCTAGGTGGCACAGTGGATAAAGCACTGTCCCTAGATTCAGGAGTACCTGAGTTCAAATCTGGCCTCAGACACTTGACACTAACTAGCTGTGTGACCCTGGGCAAGTCACTTAACCCCCATTGCCCTGCAACAAAAGAAAAAAAAATCGTTGAGTTGTTGTGCTCACCACATGAGAGAAATTGAGTAGAATAATTTTAAAGCTTTTAAATCCTACTTCATTTCATTCCCAATAAGCATGAATGAGGAAAGATTTCCATAAATGAAAAAACACTCTGTAAAATGCCAGCCTCCATTAAGATAGGGAAAACTTGATAACCAGCTCTTCACAGTCTTTGCCTCCATTTTTTTCTTTCACGGTAATTATAAGCATTTCCATACAACTTATGTGTTTCTAAGGGAAAAATATTCTCTCTCTCTCTCTCTCTCTCTCTCTCTCTCTCTCTCTCTCTGCAGGGCAATGAGGGTTAAGTGACTTGCCCAGGTCACACAGCTAGTAAGTGTCAAGTGTCTGAGACAGGATTTGAATTCAGGTCCTCCTGAATCTAGGGACAGTGAATCTATCTACTGCACCATGTAGCTGCCCCATTTAAAAAAAAATATTCTTAAACTATGCTTTGAATCTAGAGTCTTTTCCTTTCTATTTTTGTTCATTTCTTCAATATGGAGCTCAAGAAATGTTAGAGTATTCAGAGAGGGTTCATGGAAAAGTAGGTATGGATCATCAGTCAGCCCTGGAACTTTCTTCCATGGCTTGTAAAGCAATGTGGAGTTGACAAAGGAAGAGCAAAACCCAGGGTGCTGAAACCTTCTCCATTTGGCTGGTTTGCTGTGTTGCAATTAATATTACACTTAGTTGATTGGAGAGCATTCTTCCCTTGCAGATTGCTTCATGATGGTATAAACGCACTCCCTACACCAGCCCATAGTCCCAGTCCCAATGTCTGCTCTGGGCCTTTGGGTCTTGAACCAAAGTATACCCATCCACTGGTGGTGGCTGGGGGAAGTTGGGTGAGGGGCGGCTCTGGATCTATCAAGCCATCTCTCCCCCTCACAGCACAAAGGCAGCAGCCGCACCTAATCATCTCTCCTGAGGGGTGGGGGAGACTGGTGGTGGTCCTAGAGCTAGCTCTTTAGGTGTATCTGTCCTTTGGTTTAGTTTCTCAAGGAAAAGGTTCTTTGATTTACCCCAGAAAACTTCTGAGGTACCTCGGCTCATTCAAATGAAGTACCCTGGCCCATAACAAAAAGGTATCAAGTCATAGGTCACTTTTTAAAATATAATTTTTTTCTTACAACAACAAAATGTTTAGATTTTAATTTTAGGGCCACACCTAGTCTATGAGAAAATAAATGTGACACTACCAAAAATAAAAAATAATATCCTATAATAAATAATAACAGAAAGTAACAATTAGCACTTTAAAAGTTTAAAGAATTTCACATTAATTATCTTCAGGACAACATGGGATGATATTCTACCTTCCCTGACTTGTCAAAAACCAGCCTTAATACCCAAGATAGCTCTCTCTCTCTCTCTCTCCCAAGGATTAAATTAGGAGATAATAAAAGTCAAGGAACATTTTTCAGAAATCTCAGGGACATTTAAGTGCCAATTTCAGCCCAGCATTTAGATATTCATAAAGCTAATGAAATAATGGAACTCTTCCTTGTTCTTGTCCTCTTATTCCCCGTAAAATTTATAGAGATTGTGTTTAGATTATAAATTTCCTAGGGCATTGAGAGTGGATGGGGTCAGTGGGTAAGCGGTAAACCACTCAGATATAAATGGCATTGAATGTGGATCACTTCAGTGCTTCCAAAGAGTATATTTCCTTTCATTGTGAATCCCCACTTCAGGAAACATGCAGTATTTTCTAAGAGCCCATCACAGAAAGCAGAGCCACAAGTACAATTAGGTGCTTAGGTCCTCAAACATTATAAAGTCATCTTTTCAGTATCACAGAGTTGGCCAATATTTTCTGTTCTGTGTAAATGAGTTGGGGCAGCTAGGTGGTGTAATGGGTAGAGTATTGGGCCTGGGGCCAGAAAGAGTCATGTTGAGTTCAAATCTAGCCTCATACACTTACTAGCTGTGTGACCCTGGACAAATCATTTAACCCTGTTTGCCTCAGTTTCTCATCTACAAGATTAGCTGGAGAAAGAAATGACAAATCTGCTGCAGTATCTTTGCAAAGAAAACCCCAAATGGGGTCATGAAGAGTCTGATATGACTGAGTAGGAACAAGAAAGCGAGTCACAAGACACTTGGTGCTATCAGAATTTTAGAACATCAGCTCCATGGTGAAATGCCAAGAATGTAGATGTAAAAACCAAAAATGGTTATAATTTGCAAGATAAATCAACATTTTAATTTGGGACTCCACATTGATCATATCCCAGGTATACATAATAAGTATATTTCCATAAAAACAGAAGATAACATCTAAATGGTTCTTTACCTATTATAAGAATGCACTCGTGCAGCCTACCAGTCTCAAGAACATGAGTTAAAATAAATGTAACACAATTATTATTATTAAAAACTATTAAAAATGCACAGATACTAAATGAATGCCACATGTACATGCACACATATTTAAAATATTAATTAAAAATATTTCTATATGGCTATATCCATCACTTTAAAATGTTTCAGTTACAGTGATGAAAAAACTATAAAATACAATTATGGGGCGGGGGGGGGGGGAGCTGGGTGGTGCAGTGGATGAAGTGCCGGCCCTGGATTCAGGAGGACCTAAGTTCAAATGTGGCCTCAGACACTTGACGCTAGCTGTGTGACCCTGGGCATTTGACCCTCATTGTCCTGCAAAAAAAAAAAAATACAAGTACGGATTCTTTTATTAGAAATCATTGACCCATATCTGGATCCCCTTCATTCTTCCAAGATAAGACGACTGCTCAGTTATTTGCTTCTCCTTTACCAGAATATATAAGCAGATAGGGATTCAATTTGGTTATAATTCGCTTCATTGCCAGTCAGGCAGTTTACTGTCTACTTTACCAGGCACTGTGCTAAGTGTTAGAGACACAGAAAGAGGCAAAAGAAAATATCTGTACTCAAGGAGCTCATAATATAACGAGGAAGACAACAAATAAACGAATTTTAAGAAGCAAGTTATAGATAGAATAAACAGAATAAAAGAAGGAAGACATTAGAATTGCGGGGCTGCAAGGAGAATGCTTTCACTCTAAACTTTATAAACATCAACAAGAACAGTGACTTGACAAGATTTTAAAAAGAAATTTGAGGGGGGTAAACATAGCCAGGTGTGATGGCTCAAGCTTGTAATCTCTGTTCCTGGGGAGGTTCGACTGGTGGACCACTTTAGATAAATCTGTCGCTCTGGGACTTTCATTCATAGCTCCCAGTTCTTCCTTCTGGTGCCAACTAAAAAAAGTCTTTCCATGTTTCCTCTCAAAATACTTGAAGTCTCATGTCATGTCCAACCAACTCAAATTTTCAATTTCCAAAGCTGAATTTCATCAGTTCCCTTAATCCATCTTTTCATGGTATGGTATCTGTACATCTCACCTTCCTCTAGGCATGCTCCAGTTTATTAAATGTTCTTTCTAAAATATGGTCAGAACTGAGTTCCAGATGTCTGAACAGGGAATAACAGAACAATCAACTCCTTCATGCTAAACACTTGTTTTCTGTGAAGAACTTCACATTACTCTATTAAATGTCATCTTATATTTGTTCTAGCCTGTCAAAAACAATTTTGGATCCTGTTAGATATTTCTTGTAACCAATTTAATGATTACAACATAGTGCCTCAGAGTTTTTATTTTGCATGTTTCTGATCATTAGAAAAATGTTTCTGGTATATTGCTAATTTGTGTTTCTTTGAAATCTATCAGTTCATATCCTTTAGCTATTTCTCCATTAACAAACAGAATGTACTTTATAAATTTATATCATTTATTTATTTTGTATATGATATTTTTGTTGAATATATTTATGGGAAAAATTCTTTCCCAATCTGTTTCTTCTTTTGCATCATTTTTATGTGCAATATAATTTATCAAATTTTATCTCTTTGTTTCCTATCTAATTTATCAAATCAATTTAAATGCTTTGTTGAATACAATATCTTGTATTTGTTTGATAGGTGAGAATGTTCTCCTTTCCACAACTCTGAAAAACATTTAATGCTATTTGTTTCATTTTTTTTTTTTAGTAAGGCAATTGGGGCTAAGTGACTAGTCACACAGCTAGTAAGTGTCAAGTGTCTGAGGCTGGATTTGAACTCAGGTACTCCTGACTCCAGGGCCGGTGCTCCATCCACTGTGCCACCTAGCTGCCCCGCTATTTTAAATTATATTACTTTTATAATTCATGTATTTAGAATTTATTACAGCATATGGTGTGAAATGTGGATCTAATACCAATTTTTGCTTTTTAAGTCTGAAAATTATTTATATTTGGATAATGTTTTCCTTCCCAATATTTTGTGAACTTGGATTTATCAAACACAAGTTTATTAAATACCATTAGCTGTAATTCTAAGTTACTCATTCTGTCTCAGTTACAAATTTTTCTATATTAAATCCAGTTCCAGGTAGTTTTGATAAATGCTACATTATAATATAACTGGAAGCCAAGAAATATGATTATTTTACCTTGACCTTGTTTTTTCTTAATTCCAATTAATAATACTATTGGCAATATTTTTTCTCTCTCACACGTACACCTACACATACACACAATACACATACACATACACACACATATATAGTTCATTATATTTAATGGTCCGTTGGAATTTTCATTGGTTTGTCATTAACCCTTTAAATTAATTTGGGTAATATTGTCATTTTAATTGTATTTGTTATGCTTTTTGTGTTCGGTCATTTTTCAGTCCTGTCTGACTCTTTATGATCTCATTTGGGTTTTGTTTTGGGTCTGTTCTTGTTGTTGTTGTTGTTTGAAAAAAAAAAACCTGGAGTGGTTTGCCATTTCCTTCTCCAGCTCATTTTAGAGATAAGGAAACTAAGTCAAAGTTAAGTGACCTTGCCCAAGGTCACACAGCTAGTAAGTCTCTGAACTCAAGAAGATGAGTCTTCCTGACTCCACTCTATCCACTGCTCCACCTAGGTGACCCCTGTACATTAAATATCACTATAATTATTTATTTTCCTTTATTTCTTTAAAAATTATTTTCATTTTTGTTATACAAATTGTAGGTTGATGCAAAACTATTTAATATATTTAGTCATTATTGTAAACTATATTTCTGATCTTAGCAGTTTTTCTAGTGTTTAAGAAATACTCGTATTTTTTTTTTCTTCATCTCATTTTGATGAGAGGTAATGGAATATAATGAACTCGAAGTCAACTTCACTTGACCTGACATCCAGGAAGACTGAAGTTTAAATCTAACACTTTCTGATTATGGGATCTCAGCAAGTCTCTTCAGTTCTCAGAGCTTCAAGTTTCTCTGATGTTAAAAAGGGACAGTAACATTTGCATTACTTACCTTATATTTTTTGTTTTTGTTTTTTGTCATGAGGGAAAAAAGACTCCATTTTAGAAATGAGTTGGGTTTTTGTTGTTACTGTTCAGTCATTTTTCAGCTGTGTCCAATTCTTTGTGACCTTATTTGGAGTTGCTGTAGCAAAGATACTGGAGTAGTTTGCCACTTCTTTCTCCAGCTCATTTTACAGATGAAGAAACTGAGGCAAACAGAGCTAAGTGACTTGCCCAGGGTCACACAGCTAGTAGGCCTTGAGGCTGGATTTGAACTCAGTTCTTCCTGACTCTAGGCCCAGTGCTCTATCCACTGAACCATCTAGCTGCCTCCATCGAGTACTCCCTGACCACAAAGCTAGTTCTCTATCCACTATGTCACATGGCTTCTCTTCATTCCTTATCATGTGTAATACTCCATTATCTTCCTATACCATAATAGGTTTGGTAATTTCTCAACCTTTGGGTACATATTTTGCTTCTAGTTCTTTGTATCATAAATATGCTGGCAGGGACATTTGTGCACAGATGGATCTTTTCGTGTGGTCAATGACCTCCTTAGGATCAAGTAACTATATTGATATAGGTACAGATCCCCAAACGTAAGAAATCATAATGATTGCAGTGAGATAGCACCAACTTAATTAGAGTTAAAGGCACTTCCATCAATTACCCAAATTTCCAAAGACCCTTAACTTTGTTCTCTTTGTCCTACAAGCCTCTATTACTTGTATAAGTCAAAAGCTATAAAGAATCTCACCATTTTCTTTGTGAATTGATCGATTAATTGATTTTTAAATATAGTTGGGTTTTGGGGGTTTTTTGCTAAAGAGAGTATAACCTTGTGAAGAGAGTGATTTGGGGTTTAATTCCTATGGTCTCTACAGTTTTATATGCCATATTCAAGCTTCTGTCATTTATCTGCTCCATAGGAAAATTTTATGAAATTCAAATTGGTAATTTTAAATAAGTGACAATTTATTGTACGCAGAAACATGTCTTTGTTACTATAGTCTGGAAACTTGATGATGTTACATTTCAGTGGATTTAATGCTGTTTTTTTCTTTCTTACTTACATATTATGAATGCTATATATTTATATTCTTTGTAATCTGTCTCCAGTTTTCAAGATCTCTGGGACAATTGAATTAATTTGTGTGTCATCCTGTTTACCTGTATCTGCATATTTGAAATGAAGCCATATGAGTTTTTGTTTTTGTTTTGAAAGTTGCTAGGATTACAAAGATTACAAATTTGGGCTATCCATTTAAAAAGTATTAAAGATAAAAGGACTTATTTGTACAAAAATATTTATGGCAGCTCTTTTTGTGGTGGTTAAGAATTAGAAATCAAAGGGATGCCCATCGGGGAATGGCTAAACAAGCTGAATATATGATGGTGATGGAATATCATCGTGCTATAAGAAATGAAAAGCAGGATGACTTCCAAAAAATCTGGAAAGACTTACATGAAACTGAAGCAAAACGAAATTAACAGAACCAGAATATTGTACACGATAACGGCAATATTGTTGAATGAAGAATTGTAAACGACTTAGTTATTCTCAGCAATACAATGGTAGAAGCAAGCATACTATCTGCCTCCAGGGAAAGAAATTATATTATTTGAAAACAGACTGAAGCATGCTATTTTCACTTTTTATCTTTCATTCTTTTTCTTTTACTCAAGTCTTCTTATGCAAAATTACTAATATGAAAGGTTTTATATGATTTCACATGGATAACCCATATCTGATTGTTTACTGTCTCAGTGAGGTGGGAGGAAATGGAGGGCAAGGAGGGACAGATAGAATTTGGAACTCAAAACTTAAAAAAATGTTTAAAAATTATTTCACCATTGGGGGCAGCTAGGTGGCACAGTGGATAAAACACAGGTCCTGGATTCAGGAGCACCGAAGTTCAAATCCGGCCTCAGATACTTGACACTTACTAGCTGGGTGACCCTGGGCAAGTCACTTAACCCTCATTGCCCCACAAAAAAAAAATTAATTAAATAAAAAAATTATTTCACCATGTAATTGGGGGGAAATTTTATACATCCATACATATATATGTATGTGTGCATGTGTTTGACTGTGTGGGTATAATTTTCATTGTATTCTATTTGCCACAATTTTTATTTTTTGAACTTAAGTATGTTATATTGGATTTTCTCATATAAAATTAAGTTCAATATATTCCTACCTGCTAAACATTAAGTGTAACTACAAATAAGTAAATGTGTTTAATTTTTCCTTCATCAATCTGCTAATGGTGAGATCATTGGGCCGAGGGTCAGAAGTCATTGGCTCTAGTGCTGTACAAACTTAAGCAACTAATTTCAAATCTCTGGATTTCATTTTCTTAAAAATATAAAATGAGTAAATTCAATTAAATGATCCCTACAATCCATTCCAGTCCTACAATTCTAGAACTTTATTATTTGGATCACTATAAAGGTAAAAATGCTTAAGGAATAATGAATCCTTTGCTTTTGTCACAAAAAAGCGACATATTTATTGTGGCAGCACAATTAGAATCAAGCATAGGAATTGAAAAGTGTCCTTATCTGGTTGTCAATGTTATATCAGACATAGGAGACAGCTAGGTGGTAGCATAGGACATAGAATGCTGGGCCTAGAGTTTGGAAGACCTAAGTTCAAATCCAGCCTCAGACATTGAGTAGTTGTGTGACACTCGGCATGCCATGTCTCACTTCCCTCATCTGTGAAATGGAGGTAAGAATAACACCTACCTCCCTTAAGTGGCTTGAAAATAAATTTATAAGTGGATTAATTTCTTTGGATTTCCAAAGCCTATAAATAACTTCAGTGTTTATACTGGATGGTATAGTCTATACTGAAAGAATGGAATCATTAGCATCTACTGAAAAAACTATCACTGAGGTAGTGTGGTATTCAACACTAGACTGGGAAATGGAAGACCTGAGGCTTAGTCTATAAAATGAAAGGCTTTCATTGGATGATCTGCCACCTAAAACTCTGTTCTGTATCACTTTAGCTTTCTAGAAATGTTTTCAGATTCTATGTTACCAAAACAGCGATGAGAAAACAAAGAATATGGCCTGATTTTAGACCCGCATTTTATTCTTCCCACTAATAATGGAGCCAAAATTTCTTTGATTGAATCATTTGAGGATCCAACAAAATTTTATGGGTTTTTTCTACCTTTCTTTTCTTACAGCCTTCCTGTGAGTCTCCTCTTCTCACCTCCCACAGCTAGTTATTAGCATTTCCAGTGATCTCTAGAAGTCTGTTTCCCAAGCTATCCTTGATGATAATGCCTGCCACTACATCTTTGACCACTTCCTAACCCTTCCAGTGATTTTCTTTGTATTCTCTTTTTTTCCCTTTATGACAGATCTTGACTCCCTACATTTAGATTCTGACATGAATCACAAAGAATTTAAATGCAACATACTATAGATATTACTTATGCCTTTCAGGCACATTGTAGGAAATTTCTAACAAGGGATAGAGATTTTTAGCTAAAAGTCATGCTAAAATCATTAAACCTAGCACTTCGATATAGTTGAAAGAATCAATAAGAGCCATTGGAGACTAGCTTGTCTTCAGATAAAATACTAGTTTTCATATATCATAATCATTATTATTTAATTTTTAACTGACTTTACATATTAATGTATAATGTAATGCAAGCTTTCCTGTACTTTCATAACAAAGTGTTCTGGGTCCTCTTGCTTCTCACTATAACAGAGAAATTTCAAAAGAGATCCAAAATCATTTTGCTCATACATACTCTAGCACTGAATTACAGTGAGTCAGTTCAAGACAGATAATAAACAACCCTTATAAGACTATTCAGACAGCTAGGTGGCACCATAGTGCATAGAATGCCAGCCTTGCAGTCAAGAAGATACCTCTTCCTGAGTTCAAATCTAGTTTCAGACACTTAATAGTGTCTTTGGTCAAGTCATTTAATCCTGTTTGCCTCAATTTCTTCATCTATAAAATGAGCTGGAGAAGGAAATGGCAAATTACTCAAGTATCTTTGCCAAGAAAACCCTAAATGGGGTCACAAAAAGTCGGGAGTGATTGAAAAATGATGCAACAACAAGATCAGGCTATATTATTTCCATATCATCTTTTTTTTTTTCAGGGCAATGAGGGTTAAGTGACTTGTCCAGGGTCACACAGCTAGTGTCAAGTGTCTGAGGCTTATTTGAACTCAGGTCCTCCTGATTCCAAGGCCGGTGCTTTATCCACTGTGCCACCTAGCTGCCCCTCATATCATCTTATAGAACACTGTTAAAACCATTCATTCAATGAATATTAATTACTTAAAATGTGCTTTCTAATTTGATTCTAGCAACAAGAGAAGTTTAGGTCTATGGACATGTCTTACACTGTCAAGAAATATTATATTAATAGCTTATATTTTATATAATGCTACATATCCTCCAGTTTATATAATTGGTCATCCCAAAGACATCTGCTTCTATTTTTATAGTTACATCAGGAGAAATAGCCAGGTATCTTACATTCTTTCATGATCCAATATTATTCTGGCCATTCAAATGATTTACAATGTGCAAATTAAAGAACTCAGACTGTCTTGAAAATTCATTTAAAAAAAATAAACTGAATATTGCTTATGGTGATGCAATGTTGAGAACTTTCCATGAAGACAAGGATACCTCTCTGACAGGGCTAATTGTATATAGAAGCAGGCAACTGATATAGCCAAGATAAGATACTGTTATTTTGAGTATATCAGAAAACATTGCATTAAAATATTGGGGGGGTTTGGGGGGGGACCGGGCAATGAGGGTTAAGTGACTTGCCCAGGGTCACACAGCTAGTAAGTGTCAAGTGTCTGAGGCTGGATTTGAACTCAGGTCTTCCTGAATCCAGGGCCGGTGCTTTATCCACTGTACCACCTAGCTGCCCCCACATTAAAATCTTTTAAAATTCTTTTGAAATGTCTTTTTTTTCCTACTGAAATTCATTCCTTGTATTTATCTTTGAACATAAATCTCTCAAGCCTAGAATTAAAGGACATGAGGCCAACCCTTATACTGTAGACAAATACTGTCATAAAAATTTAAAAATTATACATTTCACTATAGGTATACCCATAATATAAATATTATATATTATAAATACGTAAACATGATGCATTAAAAATTCAAAAATGACCATGCCTTGACATATAAATAAACAGCTGAAAAATTACCCTAATTAGTAAACACATATGGTACAGTAGTTGACACACTGAGTATTGAGTCAGAAAGACTTGGAGTCAAATCTGACCACACATACTTAATAACTGTGTGACTCTGGGGAAGTCTCTTAACAAATGTGCCTATTTCCTCAACTGTAAAATGAGGGCCTTAACAGCATCAACCGCAATTTTTTTTTTTTTTGTGAGGATCAAATGAGCATAATTGTAAAGCACTTAGCACAGTGCCTGGCACATGATAGTTGTTCTAAAAAATCTTATTCCCCTCTCCTTTCCTTCCCTGTGTGTACATACACACACACACATACATACATATATATATATATATATATATATATGTGTGTGTGTGTGTGTGTGTGTATATGTATGTATACATGAAAGCACGTGTTTATGAGCAGTTGGTATGTATGTAGATAAAACTCTAAAATATGTACTTTTGTACCTATATTATATAGATACAAATATAGTTAATATATGTAGTCAATGCATATCTATGTATATGTGTCACTTTCATACACATATGCATATATGCATCTATGTGCATGAATCTCTAATAGAAACTGGACCTGTGATATCTTTGGAATACATCACTCCCAAATGAGGAGATTCTCTCTATCAATGCAAATTGGTGCCTGCATTGCAATTTACAATCCCTGTGAAGTGTCAAGAATACCGAGTGTTGAATTTTCTTGTCCAGGGTTACAAAGACTTGAATGTAGATCTCTCTGGTTTTGAGGGCATTTCTCTCTCTTCTAGCCAAGTTACCTCTACATATCTTTGATGCCTCAATGATGATATTGATCATAACTAACATTTTTCTAATACATTAATGTTCACAAAGTTCTCATTTTTAATGTGATAATAAATATAATTCAGCAAGAAAAGAAATGGGTTTTTATGTATATAGATTGTTGGGCCTGGAGTCAAAAGACCTGAGTTCAACTCTGACCTCAGACACTTACTAGTTGTGTGACACTGAGCAAGTCACTTAACTCTGCCTCAGTTTCCTCATCTGAAAAAAAGATCATTTCAGTCAAGCAACCCATAAGTTTTAAAACCAAACATTCAAAGACTTAGGGCCAACATGTTGATGAATCACTGATCTGTTGATGTGGACATAGGTATGGATCACAATTCATCCTCACTTTCTCCTCTGGTGTGTTTCTTCTCCACATCTTTTTATTTTTAAAAAGTCCTCCAAACAAGGTCTGCTCAATTTACAGAAAATCTCTAGATATCTCATCAGTGCCATTCACTTGGGCTGTCCATGTGTTTATCCTATGTTCTCACTAAGTGACCTGCCCACATTCTCTTTCAGTCATATGTGTCCTTCATGCTGCGTATATATCACATACACATCATTCTTCATATTATGCTGCAGCTTCCCTATGGTTAGCATGGGTTTTTCTATTGCCCTGTGGGTCTCCCATAATTTTGATTCTTCTGTCCCCACTATGTTCTATGATGTACAGCTATATAGTATCAATAGCAGGAGAATACTGTTGTTAAAAAGACAGCCAGGGGCAGCTAGGTGGCACAGCGGATAAAGCACCAGCCCTGGATTCAGGAGGACCGGAGTTCAAATCCAGCCTCAGACACTTGACACTTACTAGCTGTGTGACCTTGGGCAAGTCACAACCCCAATTGCCTCACCAAAAGTAAATTAATTAATTAATTTAAAAAAGAAACAGATAGCCAAGAAAAATTTGGGAACCATTGAGAATGCTACCCAATTTCTCCAATGCAATGCAGCCCACTCTCCCATGTAATTCTGAGCCTCATTCACAGTTCATCTTCAATGCCTTACCTTAGAGATATCTACTGAAGGAGCAATTCAGATGGCTAAATGGTACAATCCAACTGAATTTTGTAATCTAGTAATACACATTATTCATCTACTTGTTTTTTTTCCTGGGTAGATCACTAGGCTCATCTCTTTTAAGTGGCATTAGATAAATGGATGGATTCATTGATTGACATTGATTAAAGGCAACCATGTGAAATAATTAGTTGTCTCTAAAATAGCCCAATAATTTGTACATCAGACACAACTGTAAAGCAATGTCTTCCTAATATTTCAAGGACCAATTTAACAAACATTTAGTTCTTACAAAATGTATAAACTTTCTTACTACAAGGTTATCAAACCTCTATAATCACATATAGCTCCACCAAGAGGGCAGTATTACCAGAGGAAAGGGAAAAATCACTGAACTCATTATTTTGTATATGTCTTTTAAAAAAAACTGATTTTACTGATATTTTAAAATTGATCCTACCTGATACAATCAAGGATGGCTTAGGACTATGCCATATTTATCTCTGTAAACCCAGTACCTAGCAAAGTACCTAATATAATTAGGTGTTTAATAAAGATTTTGTTGAATTAAACCAAATGGAATCGACTATGACGTTGTGTGTCATAGTCACTGCAATTAGAATCAATCATCACATATCTCCCTCTTTCTCATTCCTTCATTTTAAAATGAATCATGTCCTTTCTTCGGTTTAGAAGAAAATTTTAGGAAGGTGCGAATCAGTCGAATCGTGAACACCTGTCAGGTATTAATTTTTTTAATTTTTAAAACATTTGTTGTCTATTTCAGTATTTTTGTTCTAAAATGTCTCTTGAGTCTGAAGAAATAACATTTTTCTTTTTAAAAAATTTTACATATTTTTTCCAATTACACATAATAACAATTTTTAACATTAATTTTTTAAAATTTGAATTCCAAATTCTCTCCCTCCCCCCACCTTTCCCTGTTCATTGAGAAGGCAAGCAATTTGATATAGATTATACAAGTGAAGTCATGCAAAACATATTTCCATATTAGTCATGTTCCAAAGAAAACACAGACCAAAACATTTTTTAAAGAATAATGAAGAAAGTTGTTTGTTTTTTTTTAAAGTATGCTTCAATCTGCATTCAGACTCCATCAGTTCTTTTTCTGGAGGTGAATAGCATTGTTCATCATAATTCCTTCAGAATTGTCTTGGATCATTGAGCTGCTGAGAATTGTTAAGTCATTCACAGTTAATCATTATACAATACTGTTGTTACTGTGTACAATGTTTTCCTGGTTCTGCTCACTTCATATTGTATCGCTTCATGTAAGTCTTCCCAGGTTTTTCTGAAAGCATCTTGCTCATTGTTTCTTTTTTGTTTTGTTTTTGATTTTGTTTTTGCAGGGCAATGAGGGTCAAGTGACTTGCCCAGGGTCACATAGCCAGTTAAGTGTCAAGTGTCTGAGGCCGGACCTGAACCCAGGTCCCCCTGAATCCAAGGCCAGCGCTCTATCCACTGCACCACCCATCTGCCCCTCATTGTTTCTTATACCACAATAGTATTCCCTCACAATCATATACCACAACTTGTTCAGCCATTCCCAATTAATGGGCATCCCCTCAAATTTCCCATTCTTTGCCACCGTGAAAACAAGTGCTATAAATATTTCTGTACATATAGGCCCTTTTCCTTTTATTTTTTTAATCTCTTTGGGATACAGATTTAGTAGTAGTATTGCTGGATCAAATGGTATGCACATTTTTATAGTCCTTTGTGCATAGTTCCAAATTGTTCACCATGGTTGGATCAGTTCACAACTCCACCAATAATGCATTAATATTCCAATTTTCCATATCCCCTCCAACACTTGTCATTTTCTTTTTCTGTTGTAGTAACCAATCTGATAGATATGAGGTGGTACCTCAGAGTTGTTTTAATTTGCATTTCTCTAATCAATAATGATTTAGAGCATTTTTTTTCATATGAGTATAGATAACTTTGATTTCTCCTTCTGAAAACTTCCTATTCAAATCCTTTGACTATCAATTAGGGAATGACTTGTATATAGTAATAACATTTGGGAAGAGACATGAGCTTTTTTTTTACTGTAAAGCAGGGTATATTAAGTATTGTAAGATACTGCCAATTTTCAAGTCTCATGCTTCTTCCGTTTTGGTTTAAGAATATGGTTGCCATATGATTCTTCAAGGTTTCCTGAGTCAAGGATCAGCTTCTCAGGAGAATGCTTAGCTATGGCTGTGCACATAAAGAAAAGTAAATGAATCCATGAGCCGCAGCAAGGTTCCTCTTTTCACACAGAGTCTACTTTTATTTGATTGTTATTGGTCATCAGAGGAGAGGGTTTGCTTTTCATTCTCTCTGGCACATCATTAGAACTATCCACAAAAAAGACTTTCACTGAGCAAAGGGACATTATAATTCTTCTGTATTCTCTTCGAAAATTCTGGTTCAATAATCCATATACAATGGCATTAAGGCAACTGTTAAAATAGGCCATGTAGTAACTGGATACGAACAACCACTCTGGAATCCTGGGAATGATCTTAACAGGGTTGATGGCAACTGCAAGACCTATGAAGTTTAAAGGGCCCCAGCAGATGGCAAAAAGCACGAAGACCACAAACATCGTCAAAAAGTTCCTGAAATCGTGTGGTTTCAGTTTAAGTTGGTTGTCAGGTTTTACTCTTCGTCTTATCTGAAGGACAAGGATCCATATTCTCAGGTAGCAGAAGGTAACGATGATGATGGGAGTGATGAAATGGAAAGTCACAATGGTTATTGTATATGCCGAGCTAACCGATTGTGCAAATGTGCAGGAAAAGACCCTGGGGTCATATTGGAGTGATCCAATCAGCAAATTGGGCACAATGGCCACAAATGTCAGAAGCCAAATGATAACCACATAGCAGAGGGAATTCTTGTTACTGTACAACTTGTCATACTTGAAACTGTGGCAGATGTAGCAGTAACGGTTAATGGCGATGCCAGTGATGTTGAAGATGGATCCAATGACGCTCAGACCCATCAGAAAACCACTCATTTGGCAGTGCAGATATCCCAGGTTCCATCCATTGTGAAATATAGATGTAAGCACCAAGGGGTATGGGTAGACTGCCACTACCAAGTCTGCGATGGCCAGGCTTACCACAAATATATTGCCTAGAAAAAAAGATGGTTACAAAACATGTTAATTTTACTTAGTATTAATTTCATTTTTATTATATCAAATGCATTTCTAAAATTTCACTTTGCTGAACAGAGTGGATTTTTCATTCTTTTGAATTCCAAATAGAAATTTTTTTCTCATTGCATAAGAAAATGTTAATGAACTATTTATTTCCTAGGTTGTTAAATCAAACTGTTCTCTGGACCAGTCAAATTACCAAAGAGATGATTTACAGAATTGCACCAAAAAAATACCAAATTGATTGGAAGGAATAAGAGGTCAAGAATATTAAGAGAGAGCATCAAAAAAAAAAATCAAGATGAGGAAAGCTAAGCACTATCAAAACAATCTCATGCTGGATGCAAAGCAGAAAAGTATATCTGCAGAGGAGACAATGAGACGTAGAAACAAATGCTTACAGCAATTTAGAATATGAACTATTAGCAAAGGAATTCCTTATTTGACAAGAACATTTGGGTAAAATGGAAAGAAATTTGGTGAAAAGTTGGTCTCGATCATCATCTTATCTCTCATACCCTAATAAATTCCAGGTCACCAAATAATGTACATAACCACAACATAGAAATTAAAGAATCAAAGATTATGTTTTTAAATTATGGATAGGGTAATAATTCCTAACCAGACATGGGAAAGAAGAGAGGAAAAAGACAAAAAAGAGGATACTGATTACATAAAATTAAATACTTTTGCATAAATGAATTACAATAAAGTACAGAAAGTGGGAAAAATTCTCACATTAAATATGTCTCATTTAAATCTGACACCTAAAATCTATAGCGAATTGACACAAAGGACATTCATACGCACATGTTATATATGTATGTATACATAATACACATTGTATATATATATATATAATAGACACATATATCATACACACATATAGGGGCCAGGTTTCAAAAGAAAAATACAATCTATAAATTATCATATGAAAAATATCATAAATCACTAAAAATAGGAGAAATCAAATTAAGAAGACTGTGAGGTTTTGCTTTGGACCCATCAAATTGGAAAGGTAATAAAAGAAGCAGGCAATATTGGAGAAATGTAGGAAGTCAGGAACACTAATAGATTGTTGTTATACCTTTGGATTTCTTCAACAAATTGGATAATCAGTTTTGAACTATGTGAGAAAGTCAATAAACTGTTAATACCTTTTTATACTGAGCATAAATGGCAAGGAGGAAAATAACAGAAAGATATATCTAATGCATCAAAATGTTCGTGGCCAAATTCTTTGGAGTTCAGTAGCAAAAAGAGAAACAAAAACAATGAAAATGGTATCAATGTGGCTGCTCATCTAGTGGGAAATGGCTAAACCAATTGTGGTATATGGATATAATGTAATTTTATTGTGATGTTCATAATAATGTAAGGAATTCAGAGAAACATGGAAAGGCTTGTTTGAAGTGACACACATCACAAAAAAGTAGAACAACATTTACAACATCTATAATAATATAAATGAAAAGAATTCTAAATGGAAGCCAACAACTGAAGAATTATCACAACCAATCATGGTCCTTGGAGAAAAGACTGGAAAACTTACATTTCAGTAGAGACATAGAGGACTTTGAGTGTGAAATGTTGTATACTCTTCACTTGTGAATCCATCTGGTCCTGGAGATTTTTCAACTCATTCAAACTTCTTCAAAAATTTAGATGCTATACCACGTGGTGCATATAAGTTAAGTATTGATATGACTTCATTGTCCATGGTACCTTTCAGCAAAATATAGTTTCCTTCTTTATCTCTTTTAACTAAATCTAGTTTTGCTTTTGCTTTGTCTGAAATCATAATTGCTACTCCTGCTTTCTTTGCTTCAGTTGAAGCATAATAGATTTTGTTTCAACTCTTTACATTTACCCCATATGTATCACTCTGCTTTAAATGTGTTCACATTTATAGTTATCCTTCTCACTCTGACCCCACCTCTCCTTTCCCACAATTGTTTTACTTATGATCACTGCCTTCCCCAATATCTCCTCCCTTGTATCAGTCCCCCCTCCCCCTTCAATTATCACTGTCCCTATTTGAACTTCCTTATAGGGTAAGATAGATTTCTATATCAAATTTTTAAAGAACAATTAATCCCAATACTGTATAAATTATTTGAAAAAATAAATGCTTCAAAAAAGACATGTATGAAAAAAGACATGTGTGAAATGATGTATTGGGAAATGAGCAAAACCAAGAGAACACTACACAGAGAAAGCAATATTGTTCGATGAAGAACTGTGAATGACTTGACTATTCTCAACAATACAATGATTCAAGACAATCCAAGACAAAAAATATTGATGAAACGTACTATCCACTTTCAAAGAAAGAAGTGATATTGATGGAACAGACTGAAGAATGCTATTTTTCACATTCTTTCATTAAGTGACAAATATGATGATATTTTGCATGATCATATATGTATGGCCCATATCAGATTGCTGCCTTGGGGAGAGAAGGAGGGATAGAAATTGGAACAAAAAATATAAATAAAAATGTTTATTTTGGAAAGGTGGAGGAGGGGTGTGCTAGGAAGGGTACAGGAGGTACATTTATAAGCACACACATAAATATATATGTTGTACATTTATGAGTTATTTAGGTCTTATTTACATAGTAATTATATTTAAATAAATTTGTCATATAAATTATTTATATAAATTTATATGTATATATTATTTATAAAACAGTTATTTAAGGTTTTAAAATACTAAGTTATATGTATTAGAATATATCTAGGTATAGCTAAATGTAATAATGTAGAAAATTTACATTATATATGTCATAAATGTGTATATGTTTATATTATATCTATGTTTGATATATAATATAATTATATATAACAAATAAAATTTAAAACATTTTTAATGTTGTATACTATTTCAGACACAGAGGCACAGTGTCAGGTGGTTTTTCTTAGCTGTGTTTCATTGTTTAAAGGGAAGGATAACTGGGTGCTTTGGGGAAGGATATCTAGACATTTCTTTGATGTAAAAGAAAATGTATGATTAAATCTTACTATTTTTAACAGACATATAAAATAATGCAAGGTGAAGCTAAGCCCCAAGAAAAAATATGCTAGGAGTGCAACTAATTAAATAAACGTGAAAAGGCAACAAAACATTGGATAAATAAAATGGTGAATACTAATAACATGCTGCCAAAACTAAGAACCATGTCTTTCTTTTTTGTTAATCATTAATGTTGAGTTTGGGGGAGGCATGGGGGTACTTTGTAAAGATATTATTTAGGGGATTTATTGAGGAAAGTCTTTGGGGTCAAGGCAATGGCAACTGGATGGCATCATTGATTTCTCACACTCATTCACCCCACAATCAGTTGCAAAATATTATAATTTTTGTTTTCACAAAATTTTTTATATATGTCCCCTGTCTCCAATCAAATGAGAAAGTATAAAGTGCTTGGTACAGTGCCCAGCACATAGTAGGCACTATATAAATGCTTATTCCCTTCCTTTCCCCTCTCCTATCACCCAGCCAATGCCCTAGTCCAGTCACAGTTTGGATTGTTTCAATAGCCTTTTCATCGGAGTTTCTGTTTCATCTCTCCCTACTCCACTCCATTCGCTACACAACTACCAAGTGATTTTTCCTAAAACCCAAGTCTGGTCATGTTAGCTTCCACTCCCCCTCAACTCATCAAGCTACAGAGGTTCCCTATTATCTCTGGGATCAAATACCAACTTCACTGTTTGGCACTTAAAATTCTTCACAACTTTGTCCCAACCTTTGTCTTACACCTTATTTCCACCCCCCCCCTCCCCCGCTACACTCTACAATCCAGCCATACTGGTCTGCTTGCTATTCTTGACACCGGACACGCCCTCTTCCATCTCCACACATCTGCATTGGCTGTTTCCAATCTTACGATGCAATTATTCTTCACCTTGTCTCTTAGAGTCCCTGAGTTCATTTGATTCATATCAAATACTACTTTTGGCAGATCTTTCCAAGTCACTGCCCACCCCACCAATATTTCTCTTCTAAGGTTACCTTGTATCTTCTCTGTATATATCTTTCATCTATTAGGGGTGCCAAAAGTCACAGTGCAGATTAAGCTTTAATGGCTTAAAACTGCACTAAGACTTTTGGGACACTCTGGACTCATTTATTTGTTTTTTTCCTCCCCTTAGAATGTGCTCACCTTGAGGGTAAAGACTTTCATTTTTATATTTGTTTGCCTACCCTTAGCATAAGGCTAACAACAATGACAAGAACAATAAAACAAATCTTCAAAGGAATCAGATACATCAGATAAGACCTTTCCATATTGGCAGAATTTATAAAAATCTGACATATGGTCGTTTTGCATAGTTCCAGAATTAAAAATAGAAAAATTCAACAGTTTAAAAAATATTTACTATGTATCTACTGTGTGCAAGGCACTTCACTAGGTATTGGACATAGAAATACAAAAATCAACAAAACCCTGCCCTCAATCATTTACAATCTATCAAGGGAAGTATAACATAACCAAACGAATACACTACCAAGGAGGACATTGTAAAGACAATGGAGAAACCCAGAGTGATCTAGGGACTAATCAAACGAAATTTCCTGTTGTCCTATATTCATAAAGTCCCTAGTTGGAAAATGTCACCAAGCAAAGATTATTTTAAAGAAGTACATTATAACATTAATAAACATAGCTAGGGGCAGCTAGGTGGGGCAATGGATAAAGGACCGGTCCTGGATTCAGGAGGACCTAAATTTAAATGCAGCCTCAGACACTTGACACTTACTAGCTGTGTGACCTTGGGTAAGTCACTTAACCCTCATTGCCTTACCAAAAATAAAGAAAGAAACATAGCTAAAGAAACATGACTTTCCCCATCAAAATATACTTTTCAATAGAATTCTCATAAAAACACACTTTCAAAAAAAATCAGCTGTGTAACCCCAAATAAGTGATGCTAACTATACCTATTTTGCAGATTAGTTTTAATTACCAATAAAACTATTAACTATATTTTAAATTGTACATGTACTACATAACTCTAGATGGATACATTTTTGTGTGGTTTTGAAAAACATGGAAATGATAAAGAAATGAGGCTTTAAAAGCACATTCTCTTTGGATCACTAAATTCATGCCCAAACTTTACTATGTCAAAATAGTGTAATGCAGATTTATAGCAAAAAAAATTGTTTTAAAACACAATTATAAATAATGTCGCAGGCAGTGTGTATGACTTTCATCCTCTTTATTATGTTCCATTTCAGTTCAGGTAATTATGGTCAATTTCTTTTCAGATCATTATACTAATAGAGCCATTAATATAATTCCCTTTGAACTAATACACTTTTTCAAAAGTTCAGAGGAATTGTAAAATAGAGGGTACATACAGACACACAAAACAGTGACCATTATAGAGTTCAACCCGATGCTGTTTTCCTAAAGTTGGCCATAGCAAACTAGTTCATCACCTTAGCATTCATCCCACTGGCATAATTAGCCCCGATGGTCCTTGGGAAATATTGATAATCTCTTGTCAGAGTCTTTCCTCTCAGGGCTTATGTTCTACTAGCCACAGCCTTAAAGAACCCAGTATCACCTCTATGTCATGATGAGACATAAGAGTAAGATAGCACTGGCTCTGGATTCAGGAGGACCTGAGTTCAAATCTGGCCCCAGATACTTGACATGTACTAGCTGTGTGACCCTGGGTAAATCACTTAACCCTCATTGCCCCACCAAAAAAAAAAAAAAGAGTAAGATAGCATTAGCTTAGATGTTAAGTAATTAAATCATAGGACTGGTAAGACATCTAAAACTCTATCCTGGCCATTCCTGAAGGCAGCCCTAATCTTCTGTTCCAACCGCCAATAGATTATGTCTTGTTCTAAATGGTCTCCAAAGAGAAAACAATCCCACAAACTGGCTCCTCTATTTGCTAATCATTTTTATCATTAAATATTATTTTTTTCAATTAACTTTTATTTTCTCTCCCTCCCATTTCCACTCATACTAGAAAAGAAAGATAAAACCCTTGTAACAAATAAGCATAGTCAGAAAAAAAACCAATAAATAAACCAATAATTACAAATTAAACAAATAACAAAATAAATAAATAAACATGGTTTATAGCCAAAGCATGTGCCTCGTTCTACATATGAGTGTTCAGGAGGTGGGTAGTATAAATCATCATCAGGAGGTAGGAATCATAGCCTGTCATTGCATTGATCAGAGTACTTCAAGTTTTCCACAGCTATTCATTTTTGCAATGTTGTTATTTCACTAACCCATTCTAATGTTAAATGTGAAGATGAGTACATCATTATTAATATTAATTATTATTCAAACCTTGATTTCATTGACATATAGAACTCCCAGGGAGAGAAATCCCTCTGCCAATATACAGCTACATGTGCTCTGCCATTTCCTGGAGGGACAAAACATTAATTGACTTGTCCAGGGTCTCACAGTCAGTATATTTCACAAATGCAACTTTTGCTCTCCATCTACTATGCCACATTTATTATTATTATGTTTACCTAATGTAATTTCCTGTTCTAGATTTTAATTAGTCAGTTGATCAGCATATATTTTTCTTCTTTTCTGGGGGTTCTTTTAAATTAATTTGAAAAACAAAAATGCTTTTTGGGACAGTATAATGTAACAGGAAAGGCAGAAAAAGTTAAATAATAATGAAAATGTCTTGAAGCAATCTGATGCATCTATTCTGAGTGGGATGGCTTTAACTATAAATATGAAAAGGAAAAGGCCACCTCATCAAAATAAGAACCCTCCATCACATTTAGTGACCACACCCAATGATTTACCAAGGATTACTCCAGAAAACATACAAATAACACTGGAAATCATGTTGCTTTTATACAATTAAGATCCTCTAACCTAGACAAATTTCAAGGACGAACTCATTTTAAGACAACTAGAGAAAAAATTAAAAGGGATCCCTTTCACATAGGAGGGTATGTGGGAAAACTGGGATGCTAATCCACTGTTGGTGGAGTTGCAAAGGGATCCAATCATTTTGAAGAGCAGTTTGGAACTATGCCCAAAGTGCTATAGAGCTTTGCATACCCTTTGATCCAGCAATACCACTGCTAGGTTTATATCCTAAAGACATCCCCCAAAAGAGAAAAAAGACCTATTTGTACAACAATCTTTATAGCAGCTCTTTTTGTGGTGGCTAAGAACTAGAAATCAAAGAAATGCCCATCAATCAGGGAATGGCTAAACAAGCTGTGGTATATGGTAATGGAATATTATTGTTTCTGATATTATTGTTTCCCTCCACATACAAAGAAAATTTAATTAAATTCCTTTTAAATTAAACAACAAAAAACAAAACAATGGTCTCATCTCCCATGTTTGAAGAAGACTAAATTTGACTCTTACATAAAATTACAGGAAGAAAGTATATATTGACGTATTTCCTTTATATAGGTTTTCCTTTACAAAATTACAAGCTAACTGAGCAGCTAGGTGGTGCAGTGGATAGAGCACAGGCCCTGAAGTTGAGAGAACCTGAGTTCAAATCTCACTTCAGACCCTTACTAGCTGTGTGACCTTGGGCAAGTAACTTAACCCCAATTGCCTTGAACATAAGGAGCCATCATCCAGTCACCCTGATATCTATCTTTCCACTAGACCCAAATAGCTCTGGAAGAGAGAGTGAGGTTGGTGACCTTGCACAGCCCTCCCTCATTGCAAGTCATGATGTCACCCTGATGTAATCATCCTCTTTTAGAATAAAGTACAAAAAGCAGCAGCAGAAGAGGAAATTAAACTTGATTCTTCAATAAAATTTCAGGTACCAACATGCTGAACATTAGTTTTCAAAAATAAAATGACATCATATCTCAAATTCTAAAGCCAGGTGTCAGAGTTTTTTTCTCTTTTTTTCTCTATCCCCAGCCTATCTATATTGCCAACACAATAAATCCAGCAGGAATAAAGAGAGTGAAAAGCAATAAGGTTTTACATGATAGTCTTTGGTGAGTCACATAAAATAACTACATCTGTCTAAAAACCATATTACAAACTGTCCTCCGGGTGAAAAGTTCTCTTTATTGTGGATATCATTAAAAATGATCATTCCAGAAAGTACCAGTGAGACATTTGTAGGCAAAGTCCCAGGGAGGCAATACTAGATGTACATGTCCCCTAACTTTCCTCATCAAAATGCCATTTAATGTTGTTCCCCAGTAGCATCATTATTGTAATTTAGAAAATATTTCATAATGAAGCTTCTGAATAAAATGTGATTAAAGTTGGATAGAAAATGTTAAGGCTTTTTTTTTTGAAGGTACAATTTTCCATGCAGTGTGTTACAGTGGATAGAAAGCTAGCCTTGGGACTAAGAAGACCAGAGCTGAAGTCTTATCTCAGGTACACACTGCCTGTATGATTGTGGGCACTTAATCTCTAGGCTAGAGGTTTGTAACCTGTTTGTGCATCATGGATCACTTTGGCAGACTGGTGAAGCCCCTGGACTCTTCAGAATATTATACAAGTATTTATTTAGGGCTCACATTGGCAACGTCTTCCCTAATACGATAAATCATTCCTGTCTGCAAGGAGCTTACATTTAATTAATTGATTTAATTTAATTTAATTACCTGATTGATTTGGTTTAATTAATTAATACCCAATTAAGAGAGTAAATTCTGTTTTCTCTTTTCCATACTGGGTAGACCTCCTAGGGTGGGGGGAATATGGGAGGATGTAGATGTCTTGAAGCTATAATCTACAAAAATAAAAGCCACCCATATCAAAAAGATCCCAGGTGCATTGAATATAAAATTATAGGTACCAGCTGTATTTGGCTACTAATCATTCCTGAACTTAATACTCTTTCATTCAATTCTTTGAATTCACACAGACCTTTCCCTTATAATTGTAATGCAGCCTATACCTTCTCAAATTTCCCTCTCAGAACTTTACCTTCCTTCACAGTTCAATCCAGGTGCCTCATCAAATATGAAGCAACCCCCTAATGTCCCTACTTAGTAGTCCTGTATTGTCTTTATATGCTTTGTGTGTGTGTTTGTGTTTACATGTTCTGTCATCTTTTCCTAGAATGTAACTCCTTGAGGGCAGGAGATGTTTCATTTACATCTTGGTCTCTATAAGAGACAGCCTGGTGTAAGTAAGGGATAGGATATTGATTGGACCTTTAGTCAGGAAGACCTGCTCTCAAATCTCCCTTCAGCTGTGTGTCCCACTCAGCTTCAGTCTCTTCATCTGTAAAATGGAGTTAAGAATATCTGTAAGACCTACCTCTGAGAGTTTTTGTAAGGCTCAACTGAGATAACAAAGAAGTGCTTAGTTAAATTTAAAGCTAATCAAAAGAGCTGTCAAGATGGTCAACATTATTGTATCCAACATTATTTCATGTGCTTTGCACATAATAGGCACTTAATAAAGATCTGTTGGATTTGTAGACACATAAACGCCTTCACTTGTATGATTCTCTCACAAATGGGCAAATATTGCATCAGTGTACAGTGCCAAACTAGGATGCTAAAATATTTAGTTTTTTCTGCTTGTCGAGTGGTTTGAAGAAACTCACCTGAAAAACCCTTTCTCCTCAGTTTCTCACTGATAAAAACAGTTATAACTCAAGTGCAAAATTATTCATGAGCACTACATGGATTTTAACACAACCATGACTGTTTCAAAAGAACAAACCAAAAAGATGGGTACTTAATTTGCATAGCCATGAACCATTTTTTGGATTTTTGTAGTCATTCATTCACCCATTTATTTATTCAGTGGGAATTTGTTATTCACTGAGAGAAAATAGAAATAAATATGACAGAATTCCTGGCCTCCATGGTTTCTTCTGCCATTTTCTTGTATTAATAATAATATTGCATTTTCTTGTATTAATAATTAAGATCTGCTAACATCTGATATATTTCAAGTCAAATGACTAAAATACACATCTCAAATTGTGGAAATAGTTTAGATCAAAGGTTCTTAACTTGGGATCCATAAACTTTTATTTTAAAAAAATAATTTGATAACAAATATAACTGGTTTACTTTGCAATCAAATATATATTTTTTTCATTTAAAAACATCAGTCTGCAAAGAGGTCCAGAGGTTTCACCAGACTGCCAAAGGTGTCCATGACTCACAAAAAAAGATAACAGAGTCCTGGGGTAGAATAAGTTATTTTAGAAACTTGCTGTAATGTGTATCCCCTAACAGTCTAATGAACTCCACAACTTTTAAAAAAATAATAGAAACTTTAAGAAATTTTCTTTCAGGAAATAGAAACCAGCTGGACTAAAATGTAATGGTTATTTCTTTTTGGTAGTCTAAAAAAACTACCTGTTGCTTCCAAAAGAGCATTTTGGGTTGGACACTATAAAGAAAATGCTTAACTGCTAAAACTTATGAACTCTTACAAAAAGCCTTCAGGCAAAATAAATAAATGAGATAGATGGATGGATAGATAGGTAGGTAGGTAAGTAAATAGGTAGTAAGTAGGTACATAGGTAGATAGGTAGGTGGGTGGGTAGCATATTGGTAGACAGGTAGATGGATGGACAGATATACAGTTGGACAGACACATGGATAGGTAGGTACTATATAGGCAGACAGGTAGATGGATGAATGGATGGACGGATGGACAGAAGGACAGACATAGACAGACAGGCAGACAGGCAGACAGGCAGACAGACAGACAGGTAGGTAGGTGGGTGGGTGGGTGGGTAGGTAGATGGGTAGTGTATAGGTGGACAGGTAGCCGGATGGACAGATGGACAGACAAATAGACGGAGATAGATAGATAGAAAGACAGACATATAGATATGGAGTGAGGGAGGTGAGTAGTATATAGGTAGACAGGTAGACGGATGAACAGACAGACAGACACAGATAAACAGACACATAGACCGAAAGCCAGATAGGTAGGGAGGTAAGGAGGTAGGTAGATAGTATATAGGAAGGCAGGTAGATGGATGGACGGATGAACAGACAGACAGACACACATAGACAGATAGACACAAAGACAGGTAAGTAGGTAGGTGGGTAGGTAGGTAGGTAGGTAGATGGGGAGGGAGGCAACCAAAGAGGGGGAAAGATGTATCTGTAAGTTTTGTTCTGGACCAAAAGAATTTGAGGGGAGAAAATCCAGTGAGAACTGAGTTTGGTTCACTGCTGAGGAAAAGTTCAGAGTTGTTTCCATTCCCCACGTGGCTCCCGGGTCATTTTTACCTGCATTCCTCAACTTCTTATTCCGATACACCGAAAGGATGACCAGGATGTTGCCCAAGATGTCCACTACAATGGTGAAGATGAGGACGGACGCGAGAGTAAAAGGTACCCAAGCCGGCCGTTTTAAGGCGCTCTCCGCCCGCCCGGCATCCTGCCGGGAGTAGTTGAGCAGCCCGCTGCTATTCTCCATCATTTTGCTGTCCTGAGATAAAACGCCAGGATCTTCCCCCGCCTCGAGCCCCTGCGTCTCCATCGCTCTCTGGGCGTGCGAACCCCTGGGATAACTTTCAGAAGCTCTCGGGTTTTCCCTAGTCCTCCACTAAGCGCGGTGTGGGAATGGGGGTGGGGATGGATCGCTTGTGGAACTGGAGGCGAGGACCCAGAGGAAACTAAAGCTGCACCCCTTTTGGGGTCCCTCTCCTCCTCCTTAGAAGGCGAAGTTGCACCCCCTCTGCAGTTCTCTTTCTCCTCCCCGAGGCCTCCCTCCTTTTCTAAGGCTGAAGCTGCCCCCTTCTCTCTCGGGGGTCTCCCTCCTTCTTCTTGGGGGCTGAAGCTGAACCCCTTCTGGGATCCTCCTCCGCCTTGGGGGGCTCCCTCTTCTTTTTCCTTAAAAGCTGAACTTGCACCCTCCCGTCTGGGGTCCCCTGAGTCCTCCTCCTCTTCTGAAGCCTAACCTACACCCCTTTCTGCGGTCGCCTTCTGATGTTCAGGGTTCTCCCTACTCCTTGGGGGCGGAAGCTGCACCCTCTGGGGTGTCCTGTCTCCTCCCCAAGTCTCCTGGCTTTCCAGCCCTCCGGCTCTAAGCAAGTACCCCCCCCCCCCAAAGTGCACAACTACCCGACTCAATCTCTTTTTATAACGCCTCACTCGCCGTCTCCTCGCTACTCTCCCCCCACCCCCCACCCCCCTCCCCTCCGCACTTGCTCCAGGTGACATCTAGCGTTAATGACCAAGTCCTAGCGCTTCAGGGGAACTGAGGACCCACGTCGCGTGCTGTGTGCCAATAGCGCCCCATAGCGACAGTCTGGAGCCTAGCTTCTCATTCACCATCAAGTGCAACCTCTGGGAAAGGCACGGGCCTCACAAGAGCTCTCCCTTCTCATTTATTTCCTGATCTTTTCGTCCCAGGGCATTATTGCAGCCAAGAGCCGCCTTCTCTCCTTCATCTTCTCTGTGGCTGGTCGGGAAGAGCCTGCTAAAATCCAGAACAAAGTGCAGAGAAATAAGGTGGCACAGTGGAAGGAGCACTGGGCGAAAAGAAAAGCAAAGAAAAGAAAGGCTGGAGGGAAGGGAGGGAGGGAGAAAGGAAGGAAGGAAGGAAGGAAGGAAGGAAGGAAGGAAGGAAGGAAGGAAGGAAGGAAGGAAGGAAGGAAGGAAGGAAGGAAGGAAGGAAGGAAGGAAGGAAGGAAGGAAGGAAGGAAGGAAGGAAGGAAGGAAGGAAGGAAGGAAGGAAGGAAAGAAAGAGTAAGAAGAAAGAATGAAAGGAAGGGAGGAAGAAAGAAAGAAAGAAAGAATGAAAGGAAGGGAGGAAGAAAGAGAGAGAGAGAGAGAAAGAAAGAAAGAAAGAAAGAAAGAAAGGAAGGAAGGAAGGAAGGAAGGAAGGAAGGAAGGAAGGAAGGAAGGAAGGAAGGAAGGGAGAAAGAAACAAAGAAACAAAGAAAGAAAGTCTGGGTTCTAGTTCTGCCTCTTCCTACCTATGTGATGTTAAGCAAGTTGTTTCACCTCCATGGACTCCAGTTCTCTCTCCTTCCCAGCTCTTTCTTCCTCTCTCCCTCTTCTTCCCTCCCCCCCTCTCCCCCCCCCCCACAAATACCACAAAAATGAGAAGGATGGAATAGATAGCACTGGGCGTGAGTCCCCTTCTAGATCTGATCCTATGAGTTCTTTCCTCTCCCCTTACCCATGAGGTCATTTCTGCCATGCAATGTTAGAGTTCAAACATGAAAGGAGAAAGGAATTACTGAAATATGTTTCTTGTTACCTTCTTAAGTGGGACAATGGAACTCTAGACCCTGAGTCCAGGTAGCCCTGGGTTCAAATGTGACCTCTGTTATTTATTAGCAATGTGACTCTGGACAAGGTACTTAACCTTGTTTTCCTCCAGTTTCTTTATCTGTGAAATAAGATACCAATAGCATCTACCCCCCAGGGTAATTGTGAGCATCAAGTGAAATATTTCTAAGTGCTTTGCTTTTTAATGCTATAATAATAATGGTGGTGGCTAGCATTTAACTGCTGGCTATTATTTTAATAATAATAAATGGCTAGCAAAGTGCTTTACAAATATTATCTCATTTTATCTTCACAGCCCTGGGAAGTCTGTGCCATTATTACCCCCATCCCACAGATGAGAGAACTGAGGCAAAGAGAGGTTGATTGACCCACTCAAAGGTAACCCGGCTAGCCCAACTAGACACAGTGGATAGAGGGTTTGGGTCATGAACACCTAATTCCAAATCTGGTCTAACACTATTACTAGCTGTGTAAGCCCCAAGCTAGTCACTTAACCTCAGTTTCTGAAACTGTAAAATGGGGTTAATAATAGCACCTATCTCCTAGACTTGTTGTGAGGATCAAAAAAGATAATATTTATAAAATTCCTGGCACATTAAGTAGGTACTATGTAAATGAAATTATTAGTAGCAATAATTTGTCTGAGCCAGGATTTGAACTTGGGTCTTCTCGACTCCAGATCCACTGCTCTATCCACTGAGTCATCTAGCTGCCTATTTTCAAAATATGTCTACACAGGCATAGATGTGTTTTTGAAATATGTACATGTGATTGGTCTCATGGAGAGACGGCTGGACTTGGAGCAATGAAGGAGTGTGTTCTATCACCTTCAAATTCACATAGAAACAGGACCACTAATGCATCCGCTAGGATCCCTATAGGCTGCATGTTGACTTAGTTCTAAAATGTAATATTATTTATGTTTTATTATTCTTTTTACTTATTTTATTAAAAATTTCCCAATTAAATTTTCTTCTGGTTTGGCAGTACTCAGGAGTCTTGTGTGAAGCATATAGCCCTGGGTCTTTAAATTTGACATCTGGGATCTATGGGACATACCTCATAGGTTTCTTGTGTGGATTAAATGAGATAATATATGTAGAGTACTTTGCAAACCTTAAGGTGCTATCAAAGGTAGTTATCATTATTTTCATTTTCACATATTTGTGAAAATTACCATATGCCTCCTTCCTGAGGCCTTACTTAGAAAATAACTTGAATGAACATTCAAGTAGGGTATGCTAAGCTACAGCCTTCAAAGGCAAGCTCTAACTCCCACTCTATGCAAGAATGGAGAAAGATAATGTAACTGGAGATGTGGAAAATTGCCCTTCCTGCTTCCTATGACTATATGCACCCAACATTTGGCTACTTTTGGAATCACAAATTCTAGCGGCTGCCTGTACAAGCTACAGCAGTGGAGTAGAAAAGGGTCAAGCAGGGGCAGGGATCAGCTTGGCTCTTTGGCCACCTTTTATGCTATACTTGTTTGCCCAGGTAATTAAACATCAATCTTGAAATGATCATGTGAGTTCAAGATATCAGGGGATCCTGAGTCCTCTTCAGTCGATGCTGACTTCACTTCAAGAGTCTCCAGCAACAACTCCAGCACTTATTTTTTATGATAACCACTAGTCAGAGGAGCCACACACCCTGGTGTGGCTTGCCAAAAAGAATGGAGCTGGACAGTTACTTGTTCAGTGCAGAGCTGAGGTGAAATGGAACAATGTCCATTGGGCAGCCCTCCGAATTCTGATGTATGAGTCTCAACCACCACGCAAAGTATAATAGTAGTTATAAATCACCATATTCCCTTGCATCCTTCTAGCAGTGAAAGTTTTTTAAAGCCTTTGGATAAAGCTTTACTTTTTCATGTAGGAAATAAATAGATATCCCTTACCTTTCTCATGTTGTCCATTCAGTACTTTCCCTTTGGGAAGACCCTAGATATAAGTCAGATCTAAGCTGTCATATTTTCCCTGGGGCACCAAGATGGGAATGTAAAGAGCCAAAGAATGTGAAACAAGGAGCCAAATCCTCAATAGTGGCCAGACTTTTTGGAGGCTGAAACTCCTTGGCATGCATAGATGGGACCACGGCTAAGAGGAGCCCCTTAGGGAAGAGGGAAAGGGTGTAGTGCCTTCTGGGCACTACAAACAAACAAATGAGTAAATAAAAATTAGAAGGGAACAAGCGTTTATTAAACACCTACTATGTGCCAGTTACAAATATTATGTCATTTGATTCTCGCACCAACCCTGTGAGACTTCTGTAGATATTATCTCCATTTTATAGTTGAGGAGGTAGTCAGTCACAAGTTAAGTGACTTGTCCAGGGTCACACATCTAACAAATGTCTGAGACTGGATTTGAAGTTGTCTTCCTGACTCCAGGTCCACCATTCTATCCACTATCCCACCAAATGAGTAAATACATAATACACACACATATATACATACATACACACACATATATATACACACACACACATATATATGTGATGTATTTACTCATTTGGTGGGGCAGTGGATATGTATACACACACAATTATGTATGTATGTATGTATTGTACGTATATATGTGTGTGTGTATGCACATACATATATACACATATCTATATATACACATATACATATATTCATACATATGTACATATATACATACATACACACATACACCTTTTAATCATCTCTCCTTTCTCTAAACAAACAAAATCAGTTTTTCTAGTGACTTTGAGTGTGTAGAGTGTTGGACTTGGCATAAGGAAACCCTGCATCCATAGTCTACTTCTGATCTACCCAGTTATTGATACCTGCTCCTCTTTGACAAGTATTGATTCTCCTTTGTCATAGTATCTCCAGTACCTAGGCCTGGTGATTAATAGGTTTGTTGAATTTAATTGAATTGCGGTACAGTGGCTAGAGCCCAGGATCGGAATTGGGAAGATCTGAGTTCATATCCAGCCTCAAACACTTACCATGACTTACTATATGACTCTGGTCAAGTCCCTTAATCTTCCTGAGCTTTAGGAAACTCTCTAAGACTGTTAGCTGGAGTTCCCACTACTGACGCTACAGGCCATTAATGACTTAAGAGCATGTGGCAATAATTTATTGTTGTTCAGTCATTGGTTTGTGTCCAACTCTCATCATTGATTGTCCATGGAGTTTTGTGGGTATAGATACTGGAATGGTTTGCCATTTCCTTCTCCAGTGTGCCCCCATTTTACAGATGAGAAACCCAGGCAAATTGGGGTGAAGTGACTTGACCAGGGTCACACAGCTCGTAAGTGTCTGAGGCCAGATTTGAACTCAGGAGTTTTCCTGACTCCGGTCCTGTTATGCTATCCATTGTACCACCTAACTATCCTAGCAATTACCACAAACTAATTATCTTGCATTCATATGCCACCCTTTCTTATGCCCCTACCCCTGTGCCCCTCAAAAAAGCTACAAGCAATGCACATAGTTTGCCCCTCCCCATATCCAATATCAACATTGGCAGGGTAGAACCATGTACAAAACTAAGGATTTTCAGCCATACCTCCTAATACTGATACTGAGATACCACAATCCACTTACTTTTATATCTTAATATTTGGTTGCAGTTCCTAAAACTGGGGGGTCATGCAAGTTATTTTGTCTAAACATTTAAAAAATAATAATAAATTATGCTATATTAATGTAACTGGAATACTTTTGTGCAAAATGATGAAGGAGATGGTTTCACCAATACCTGGGAAAATTTGTATGAATTGATGCAGAATGAAATGAGTAGAAAAAGGAAATGAATCTATACAATATTATAAAGACTAACAACTTTGAATGACTTAAGAACTATGGCTAATGACCAATCACAATTTCAGAGGACCAATGATGAAGCATGCTTCTCACCCCCTGAAAAAGAGGTGATAGAGTCAGGTTGTAGGTTATAACATATATTTTTTTGGACATGGCCAATCTGGGATTTTTTTTTTTTACTTTGCTGCTGTTGTTGCTTGTTCTTCATTCTCAAAGAGGACCATGACATCAGGGTGATGTCATGACTTACAGCGAATTGGATTTAAGTGAGAGAGGGCAGTGCAAAGTCACCAACCTCACTCTCTCCTCCAGAGCCATCTGGTTCCAGTGGCATCAGCATTACTGGAGATGGCCCTTGGATATTTAAGGTAATTGGGATTAAGTGATTTACCCACGGGTCACATAGCTAGTAAGTGTCTGAGGTGAGATTTGAATTCAGGGCCTCCCAACTTCAGGGCCAGTGCTCTATCCACTGAGCCACCTAGCTGGCCCTGTTGGCTATACATATCTGATACAAGAGTTTTGTTTTTATTTAAGGGAGGGGAGGATGGGAGGCAGAGAAATTAGATTTTTGTATTTTGAAAAAAATGTATTTAATTAAAAGATTATAAAACAAAAACAAAAGCCTGACTTTGAAGCCCTGGATCCTCAGTTAGAATGAAATCAATCCAGAGAGGTACATGGGAACCAGATTATAAGGACCAGACTAGGGCATTTATAATTTATCCTGGAGGCAATAGAAAGACAATTGAAATGGAAAAGGAAAATCCAGATGGAAATATCCAAAAGGCAATTGTGGATGAAAGACTAAAGTTCAGGAGAGAGATCTGAGCCAAAGATGGTTTAGTTCTTTTCAGTAAAGTGGGAAGAGAAGCCCTGTAGTGAAAGGCAGAAGCGGGTGGGGGGAAGCCTTAACTAGGTGTAGCATTGTTCCTGGGCAATGAAATTTAAGGGAAACAAAAATTTCACCCATTAATTCCTTTAACACCTTGGAAGTCACAATAACATGGATTCTTAAAACTATTTTGTGTCACAAACTCCTTTGGCAGTGAAGGTGAAATGTATGGACCCCTCCTCAGAATAATTTTTGTTCAGTAAAATAAAATACATTTGATTAAAAAGCAAGCGAATGGGGGCGGCTAGGTGGTGCAGTGAATAAAGCACCGGCCCTGGAGTCAGGAGTACCTGAGTTCAAATCTGACCTCAGACACTTAACACTTACTAGCTGTATGACCCTGGGCAAGTCACTTAACCCCAATTGCCTCACTAAAAAAAAAAGAAAAAAGCAAGCAAATTATATTGAAACCATTATCAAAATATGTTTAAAAAATTCATTGATGTCTCCAACTGAATTTATCTTAATTATTTGTATTATTGCCATATACCCCAATTTATGGAGATTGACCATCATTCTGTATCTTAAAGATTTTCAGGAATTTGCTCATGGGGAATTACCCACACTGGGCAAAATCACCAATGTGGACCACTGGCATAATGGCAATTACAGAACTGATTTGCATTTCCTACCATTTGCTTCAGGTACCAAAATTGCAAGATACTGTTGCAGGTGGTATTTGTGGAGGAGGGACAAAATGAGCAACAGACCTTTCAAAGAAGGGTGTCTTGTTCTCTCTGGAGCAGAAAAAAGAGATCTATCCAAAGGAGAATTCTAACCCAGACCTCCAAGGAAGGACTGAGCATTAGATAGCTCAGCTATGAGCCGGGTTGTTGTTGTTGAATCATTTTCAGTCACGTCCAAATCTTTGTAACTCCTTTAGGAGTTTTCTTGACACAGGTACTGGAGTGATTTGCTAATTCCTTTTCCAGCTCATTTTACAAATGAGAAAACTGAGGCAAACAGATATGTGACTTGGCCAGGGTCACACAGCTTGTCTGAGGCTGGATTTGAGCTCAGGTCTTCCGGACTCCAGGGCTTTCTTGGTATCTCCAGGTCCTAGAACAATGTCAAACTTAGAGCAAGTACTTAATAGAGGGTTGTTGGTTAAATGACTGATATAATGTCACTTAGAAGGGGTTCTTTCCAATTAAGTCATCTTGACTTTTGTCTTGACACTAGACTCTTGAAGAGAGAGTAAGGCGGACTTCAGACAACTCTGCTTTACTTAAAACCAATTTATGCTCTAGACAAAAGACAAAAGACAACAACAACCTGTTTGTTTTTGTTTTGAATGACTTCTTTTTGTTTAAAAGGAAAAAAAGAGTATCAATTTGCAATTTATAAGTATCCAAGACTTATCGGTTTTAAATTATCTCATTTGATCCTTATAACAACGCTGGGAGATGGGTACTATTATTATCCCCCTTTCACAGATGAGGAAACTGAGGCACCTGAGGTTAAGTGACTTCTCCAGGATCACACAGCTATTGCATGTCTGAAGCCAGATTTGAATTCAGGTCTTACTGACTCTAGGCCCAGTACTCTATCTACCATGTCAGCCACCTGGATGTCACAATATTTGCCCTGATATAATTCTTCTGCATCTTTGACTAGTTCATGGATCCCAGGATTACTTTCTGGCTGTCCAGCCCTCACTTCTACTATATGACTAGCCTATGGTCTTTTGTGGTCTAGGTAGCCCAGTGGTTAGAGCACTGCATTTGGAGTCAGCCAAATTGTTCAATTGTTTCAGTGTCTAATATTTTGTGACCCCGTTTGGGGTTTTCTTGACAGAGATATTGAAGTGCTTTACCATTTCCTTTTCTAGCTCATTTTACAGATGCGGAAACTGAGGCAAACAGGATTATATGACTTTCCCATGGTCACACAACTAGTAAGTATCTGAAGGCAGATTTGAACTCAGGTCTTTCTGACTACAGACCTGGCTCTCTATACACTTCACTACCTAGCTGCCCCCAGAGTCATCTAAGACTTGAATTCAAAACCTGCCTCAGATCCTCACTGGTTGTGTGACTCTAAGTTGCTTAACTTTTCTTTGCCTCAGTTTTTCCTCATGTTTAAAAGAAGGGATTCATTGGCCACCAAGGTTCCTTTTTGGCGCTAAACTCATGATCCTAGGTCTTTGATGTTTCTTTGTACACTGCTTCTTGCACATACATTGGCATGAGTAGTATGCCTCAGCCTATAGTACCAACACCCTCCACTGCCCCCTTTTGTCAGAAGTTTCCATTCTTCTTGGTGTTCCATGCTCTCTGATTGACAGCTGCACAGCATCCCTGGGAAAATACAAATATTTTAAAATGATGGGTTTGGGATGTAGGAAACAGCTTGGGATCACTGAAACAGCTCTTTTTATGAATAATGTTTAATCGAACCATTAAGAAGCATTAAGCATTTAAATCTTAGAGGGACATCTGGAAAGCTTAGTGAATTTCTTATGAATTCCAAGAGTTTCATGATTACTTGAAACAAACTCAGACTAATTCAGTCACAGTGGGGAGTCTCTTAACTGAATACTAGGAATTAGCAAATGAGCCAGTAGAAATAACCAATAAATAATACACAAAGGAGTCTTTATTTATTTATTTATGTGTGTGTGCATGTGTGTGTGTGTGCGTGTGCTTGTGTGTGTGTGTGTGTGTGTGTGTGTGTGTGTGTAATCCAGCTTAGTCTGTCTTTTAACTGGTGACTTCCCTAGGGTATTTTTAAGTAGAACAAGAATCTGAGTAGAGACCATCGACAGAAAAGGGGAAGATATACAAGAAAGAGATTTCAGTGAGTATGAGGAAGTGGTCTAAGATGTCTGCCCCCCTGTCCCAAGGCAAGGGGAAGCTTACTACTCTTATGAAAACTACCGAGGTTGATGGAAAAAGACTTAAAAATTCTATGTCCAAATGCAAATCCATTTAATCAATGAAGCAGATAATTAAAAGGATCCTTTTTGGGGCGGCTAGGTGGCACAGTGGATAGAGCACCGGCCCTGGAGTCGGGAGTACCTGAGTTCAAATCCGGCCTCAGACACTTAACACTTACTAGCTGTGTGACCCTGGGCAAGTCACTTAATCCCAATTGCCTCACTAAAAAACAAACAAAAAGGACCCTTTTTACTAAATACAAATATTCAATAAGGAGATATATATGTGTGTGTATATATACATATACACATATACATATATACTTTTAAATATATATGTATATATATATGCCTACATCTGTAGGGACATACCCTAGTTAATAACAGTAAGAGCCCACGTAGAATAAATAGTCCATTAAAACCAAAGAACTACCCTCTTTTCTTAATACTGGTTCATAAAAGATCCCACTGAAAATAGATCTAAGGGCATTTAGCCTATTCTCTATTCTGGGTCCTATGGCAAAGTTGGAGTATCAAATTCAAATAGAAACAGGGACTTACAATGTGTGCATAAAGATTCCTATAGGAACATATTGGTTTAGTATTAAAATGTTCTGTTATTTGTGTTTTACTGCATTTTTATTTATTTTGCTAAGTATTTCCCAATGACTTTTGAATGTAGTTCAGGCAGACATTTTTGTCACCTTTGCTCTGAATTATTAACAATTTTTCCGTTGTTTCAGTTGTGTCCGACTCATTCGGGGTTTTCTTGGCCAAGATGCTGGAGTGGTTTACCATTTCATTTTCCAGCTTATTTTACAGATGATGAAACTGAGGTAAACAGGGTTAAGTGACTCGCCCAGGGTCACACAGCTAGTTAGTCTGAGGCTGGATTTGAGCTTGGGAAGATGAGTGTTCCTGAGTTCAGGCTGGTCTCCCACTACTAGACTTAGCTCCCCTCATAAACAATATACATTCTCGTCAATCCCTTTGAGTCCAAGGTCTGGGCAGAACAAATGATACTATGTCATCTCTATGGCCAGATAGGAATGAGAAACCCAAGAAATTGAGGAAAGGAAGTAGCAATCTTAAACTTGGGAGCTTGGGTAGTCTAGAGGAGAAAATAACAGAAGGTTCCAAAAGTCAGCAGTGTAATAGGTCATAAAGAAGGGGAGAAAAAAAAAAAGAAAAAACCTTAAGCTTTAGAAGGGATATTGTGACTAAGGAAATGGAGACCTAGATAGCTGGAAGAACAAGGCCTTCAAGTTGTGGAAGGAATCCAGTAAAAAGTCAGAACCAATTTATAGGTGTGATTAGTGGCAAGGTGCTAAAAGGCTTTCGAAGCTGAGGAATAGCAGTAAGAAGGTAAGTGAGAAAAATCATAAAGCCAAGACATCAACAAGAAGAGCAAAATCTAACAAAAGGTGCTTTATAAGGACTAGCTATGTTCAATCACATCTCAAGGGCCAGCTCAGATCCCTGATGGACCTGGCCCAGAGTGATCTCTTTATCCTTAACTCTCCCACAGGGCTTCTCCCCCCCACCCCATGTATCATTGATTTGTCCCATTGGTATCACTCCATTGCAATGGTGGATCCACTTTGGAAATTCAGAACAGATAAGAATTACATGGACTGAGAGGTCATAGAGGAGTCCCTAGGACTTCAATTCTATCAGTGCTTGGTAGCAATAATGCATTGGGTTTTGGGGGAGAAATTTCCTGAACTGCATTTTGCAAAAGACTTTATATCTGATTTCAACACAGTAGACATCACTAGGTGAGGACAACAATTAGTTAGTAAATATTCTATACGGCAGGGAGTTTAAAAAGTAGAGATGTCAGAACCATGCTTTCTAAAGGACATTAGCCTATCTAAAAGCACTTAGATTAACAAGGTATCAGATACAGGATGGGTTTTATTTAACCTGGAAAATAAACACAGATTGCACTTCCACCCAATAGCCACCCAAGCTAGGAAAACTACTTTTTTTTTCCCTTGCAGGGCAATGAGGGTTAAGTGACTTTCCCAGGGTCACACAGCTAGTAAGTGTCAAGTGTCTGAGGTCGGATTTGAACTCAGGTCCTCTTGAATCCAGGGCTGGTGCTTTAATACACTGTGCCACCTAGCTGCCCCCAAAACTACTATTTCTAGAAGGTACCAAGCAACCCTCTCTCCCTTCTGGTGGTTCTTACCTTCCCTCCATACAAATACAGGGTGGGCCAAAAGTCATGAAGGGGTCTGATGTTTTAATAGCTTTTCAAAAATTATTTTTTCTTTATTTTCACCACTTATATGAGATTTGATTTTTCACATGTAATGCAAATTCACTTCCTATATATACGGTATAATGATGCTCTGTTATTGTAAATTAAAAACAAAAAAAATAAAGGAGTTGCTGAATATTCGTGACTTTTGACCCACCCTGTACAATTCACAAGTCTAGGAACGAGGCTGGGTTGTTCTCTACTGTTGGTTGTTGGTCTACTTGTTTTGCCTATTTTCCTTTTTGGGGATACAATGATAAGTATAAGACTCTGGGTTTCTTCCCAAGTTTGATTGAGACAAGTTGTCTCTATCTCCTCTTCAGCATCTCACCAAAGTTTCATCCTTTAGCACCTTGTGTCTCTCTCTGTTTCAGTCTCTATTTCTTTCGGTCTCTGTCTCCTCTGTCTGTCTGTCTGTCTGTCTTTTTCTTTCCCCTCATGTTTCCATTTCTCCTTCTGCTACTCATAGGTGCATGCGGCTACCTGTAGAGGCCATGTGGATATACAGGCTTCATTCCAGGTCTAGGCTATGCTTGAAGGCCATTGTCTACATCCGGGTCCCCCTTCAATGTACCCCATCCATGTGCTTCTTTCTATGCATGTCTCTTTCCTCTGCCCCTGACACCTCCCTAAGGAGGACCCCTCCTTTCTCGGACCCTCTTTTACATTGTTCTATGTGTAGTCTCTTAAAGGCCAATCCCAGAGGGAATGAACCTATTGTTGTGGAGGTGTTAATTCAGAGATTTACTGCTTAGGTATCTTCAAACTATGAACCTAAATCATAACCACAGAAAGGACTTGGGAGGAGAAAAGTTCACATCTCGTCCAGAAGATAGCGGAGGGGGAAATAATTCTTCTTAGCTCATGCTTAGACTCGCCTGAACATACACAATGATGGTAATATATTTAAAGTTTATAAAACATTTCCATCATCACAACCTTGTTAGGTAGGTAGTGCAAATATTATTTTCTTCATTTTATGGATAAGGAAACTGAAGCATAGGGGGTTTAAGGCTACACATTAACCAAGCAATGGGACCTGGATTAAATTTTTAAAAGTATACCATAATTGGGGCGGCTAGGTAGCACAATGGATAAAGCACCGGCCCTGGATTCAGGAGTACCTGAGTTCAAATCTGGCCTCAGACACTTGACACTTACTAGACCCCGGGCAAGTCACTTAACCCCCATTGCCCTGCAAAAAAACAAAAAACAAAAAACAAAAAAACAAAAAAACCAAACAACAACAACAACAAAAATAGTATACCATAATTATAATATATATAGTTGGATATGCAAGTGTGATACAAAAGGTGTACATTATTATAGGAACACAGAAAGGAGTGCTCATGTGGGAGGAAGGCATGACAAATCAATCAAATGCAATAATATTAAGGCAAGGCCTACATATTGTTAACCTGTAAATTAAGGAAATAATCAATATAGGAGAAATAAGTGCTTTAATCCAAGCAGAGGAACTATAGCTCATGATATCACAAAGCAAGAAGCTAGGAATACCCAAAGATGGGAACTGAGGACAGGGGTTTTTTTGTTTTATTTTGTTTTTGCTGGGCAATGAGGGTTAAGCGACTTGCTCAGGGTCACACAGCTAGTAAGTGTCATGTGTCTGAGGTTGGATTTGAACTCAGGTCCTCCTGAATCCAGGGCCAGGTGCTTTATCCACTGTGCCACCTAGCTGCCCCAAAGACAGGGTTTTTATGGGGTAACAGAACAAAAGGGAAGTTAATATAAATGAACCTTTAACAAAAGAAACCACAGAACTGCTCCTGAGTTAAGTATGGATGCTACTTAACTCTAAATAGAGACTATTTAATGTATGTGGATCATTTTACATAATAACATAAAGTCCAGGGAGTGAGGTAGGGAATCATTGAGAGAGGATAGTATGCTTGGGGGAAGGTGGGGGAGGTCCATAAGTCAATCAAGAGTATGGAATTGACAAAGATGGGTTAGCCCAAGGGAATTCATTTGCTTGGGAAGGGGGAGTGGGTAGGGATCATCAGTTCATAGTAAATTTGTAGTTATCAATATGATTTGGGTGGGGGGAGACTCACAATTCTTGAACTGCAGGGCCTTGATGGCTGGTCTTGCTCTGGAGGCCAAAACAAACACGTTTTTTTCTCTGCACTCCCACAGTACTTTGCAGAATTCTTATCATCCTTATATGTTCTATAAAATATTATAGTCATGGAATAGTAGGAAGAATGTTGGGCTAAGTGCCTGGGATTGAAAGTAAGGTCTAGAGCTCAGCTGAACTGAGTGTGACATCTCCACTTGCCAAGAAGTTCAACTGGACTTGTTCATCATCGAGTTAAGACTCCCAAAAGGATTCTAGGAAATGTAGCTCACTGAACTGGCCTCAATCACCTTTCTGTGGAAGCAGGCTATGGACCAGAAAGGACAGACACTTCCCACCTCCTGCCTAGGTGGGACAAACCTCAGATCTGAAGCTCTGAGGGAGTGAAAGAGAGCAGACTTCTGTCAGTTAAAGGCTAATGCTTGTTGCCTTGGCTGAAAGATCATTGCAGGACCCTAGCTGAAGAGAGGGCAGAGCGCTGTGTCTGGACTGCAGGGGCCAGTCCACTGTTTGACTGAGTCAAGCAGATAACTCAGTGCTGATCTGGCTCTTCCTCAGGCTCAGCTCCTGTTAGACTGGTCTGGGCAGGTCACATGGTTGCAATCTGAGTCAGATGATCACTCAAGCACTGGGCTCTTCTCAGGGTGTGGCATCTCTGTGGATAGGTAAATGTGCTGGATTCCCTAGAATCACACTTTGATGGGCAGCTGGAGTCTTTCACTATTTTATAGCTACTAGGTCAACTGGGTGGCACTGTTCTAGAAAATCCATGGTCACTTTTAAAAGAAAATGGAGGGGTCTGCTGGGTAGCACAGTGGATAAAGCACTGGCCCTGGATTAAGGAGGGCCTGAGTTCAAATCCAACCTCTGACACTTGACACTTATTAGCTGTGTGACCCAGGGCAAGTCACTTAACCCTCACTGCCCCACCAAAAAAAAAAAAGAACGAAAGAAAGAACAAAAGAAAAAGAAAATGGAAAAACAAAGTGAATGGACACTGTCTATTGCCCAGGTTATGGCATCCTATTGAGTTAGCTTCTATCTTGGACAGGGCTTGAAAATGGAAAATGAGTTGGGCTCAGAACAGAATAGAAGGGATCAAACTGGATAACATTTGGCATCTTGCATTGTACTTTAAAAGATCTAGAGTTTCATGCTGGAGGAAACACCAAACTAAACAAACAAACAAACAAAAACACGCAAAAAACCACACAAAAAAACCCACCAAACCTTCTTTTAACATCAATAATTTAGTGAGGAAAGGCAGTGTTGCATAGTGGTTAAAGAGCTGTCCTCAAAGTCAGAAACATGGGTTTAAAGCCTGCCTTGGACATGTACTATCTATGTGACTATATGTAAGTGACTTTAACTCTCACTGATCTATATCAGTAAGAGTAGTTTCTACCCTGGGAGTTGCATATTATAGATCTATAATTTTTTTTTAAATCTAATGATACCATATGGATGTGAATTTTGAAATGCAAACATCTCAGACCTAATCATCTCAGATTGTTAGTTACCCAAAGGGTAAGAATTGTATCACACTTACCACTAATCATAATACTTTATCTATCTTTTTATGTTTTATCAACACCTTTTAAAACTCCACAATCACTTTAATACTTCTCATTCTTACACAAACCCATTTTAATGAAAATCATTCATCAAAACCAATGAATGCAATAACTGTTTATGCCACATTAATAGATGCAGAGTAGAAGAAACCTCAGACACAATCTAGTCTAATTCTTTAATTTTTTTTCTTTTCTTTTTTTTTTTTTTTTGGTGAGGCAATTGGGGTTAAGTGACTTGCCCAGGGTCACACAGCTAGTAAGTGTTAAGTGTCTGAGGCTGGATTTGAATTCAGGTCCTCCTGACTCCAGGGCCAGTGCTCTATCCACTGCACCACCTAGCTGCCCCTAGTCTAATTCTTTAACTTTACAAAGTGAAGGCAAGTTTTAGAGGAGCAAAGTGACTTGCCTAGCGTAACACAGCTCATAACTAGAAGAAATAGAATGTTGAATCTAAGTCTTTATGACTCCAGGTCCAGCACTATACCAATCTGGCTTCATTATTACTATTACTATTACTACTATTATTATTATTACTATTACTACAACTACTATTACTATTACTATTACCATTACCATTACTATTGAGACAATGGAGTTCTAGTTCATCATCATCTATCTGGACTCCAAATTTAATACTTCATCCTTATATAGGCTTACTCTCTCCAACATCCTTAGCTGGTAAGTTAAAGCAATAAATGGTACATAGGAAAATTGGGATAAATATGCAATCAGACAATATAACATCAAGATATTGCTACTCTGAAGTGATTAGGGTTTAATTAAAATGCATCAATGATGTTATTGTGGAACAATTTTGGTAAGGACTAGTTGATGATGAATGTGCCTGAATACTTTTGATAGGGCTTCTATCACTCCAAGGCAATCATGGAACTCTTTCCATGACAGCACACTTCCTGGGTTGCCTATAGTACCTTGCATGTAGCAGGCAGCTGGTAAATATTTGCTAATTGGATCATCTTCACTAGTAACAAACAACGTATCATAAGTCCAGTCTAAGTACAAATCCCCTACTTCCTATTATCTTTTGAGATAGGCTTTGTAGAACATGGAAATCTTAGAGTTTGCTACAAGGACTATCAATTACAAAATTGAGAGGAGGCTGCTCAGGAACAATTTAATTGAATAGTCATCCTGCCTATATGCATTTTTTTTTGGATGGCTTCCCATATCTCAGGAAGTCTGGATTACTGCCTTTTGGCTTTGAGATCAACTCCCTTACAATGAACCTGTAGGAAAGCATACTTTTCATTAAGCTCTGTCTTTAATCTCCTTTGGAAACTGCTCATTTATCAGAAAAATGGTTATTTAATGTGGTTAATTTTTCATCCTGTTTTCTCCCTCAACTCATGAGATTTCCTCTCCCAGTCATTATTGTTTTCGATAGCATGATAGAGAATACAGACTTTCTAGTCAAAGTCACCTCCTAAGTTCCAAATACTATGCCTCTCTACACAGCCTTAAGATTGCTTTGGCTTTTAAATCCCATTGTGAGCTTGCAGTCCACCAAAACCCCTGGAATTTTTTTCAGATGGATGGCTGCCCAACCATGTATCCTCCACACATTTATGACATTCCTTTGAAGGCAGGAACTGTTTTATCTCTTTTTGTGTATCCCCAGTGCCTAGCACTGTGCCTGAGATAGAACAGGAATGTAATAAATGCTTGTCCTTTGATGGATTTATGGATTGATCGGTTTGAACCCAAGTGTATGACTTTGCACTTCTCTCTAATAGCATTTGTCTTATTCAACTTGACATAATATTCTAGCCTATAAAGAACCATTAAAAAGGTAATTCTGTCATGTAATATGTTAGAGATGGTCCCTAGCTTACTGTCATCTGCAAGTTTGATAAATGTGTGGTCCATTCTTTTATCTAAGTTAAATAGCACAGGGCCAAGTAAAGGTCCCTGGAGAATTGCATTAGCGCTTTTATTTTTTTTTTCAAGTTGACATGGAGATATTAATGACCACTCTTGGAAATAGCCATTCCTCTAGTTTCAAATCCATCTAACTGCAACATTCCCTGGTCGATGTATCTCCAACTACCACCAAAGCACAGCAGGAGAACCTTGGCCAAACAATTTGCTAGATCTAGAGAAACTATATCTTTTAGCATTACCTTGATCTGAGAAAAAAGGAAATGAGGTTAGTCTGGCAAAATCGATTCTTGCTGAAGCCACGCTAGTTCTTTCTGTGTAATCATAATTCCTATTTTCTAACTATTCCCTAACCATTATTATAATAATGATATTCTAATTCTCTAATAATTTTGCCAGGAACTGAAGTCAACCTCACTAATCTAGGGTTTGCAGACTGCATTTTCATTTAATAGGAGAAGCTGACTAAATCATCAAAGAAAAAGACCTTTGATAGTTCCCTTAATTCTATTCAAATATTTTGCTTTTTGTCAGCCTTATTAACATGCTGATTTCATTCAGTAAACATTTATGTGTTAAGTCCAGATGCTCTGCGGCATTATAATAATGAAAACAACTCACATTCATGTTGTGCTCAGGGGATGACTCCCAAAGGTACAGACATGGGGACCTAGGAAGCAGCTAGCCCGAATCCTTAAGATCTGTTAGTCCACACCTACAACTCGACAGCTCTGGAGTGTGCGCCAAAGTACTCTAGTATTAGAGAAAGGACCAGTTGAGCAGATATTGAATGTTTACCCACTTTGCTGCACCCTAAGGCTTCCTTTCACACCCCCCTCCAATGATTTTCACATGGTCAAATGATGAAATTTTTAATTTGAAATATTGCTATATCTTCAGAGTCACTCTACTCTTTACATGTAATTCCACATAAGATCCTGTTTGCGTTTATAGGAAAAGGACATTGCCAGAAATGTTTGTGCCTCTAAGAATGGGGGCTGTAATATAAGCCTCAGTCCTCTGATTTCTCTTCTCTCTTTCCCTGTCTTTTTCCCTCTCCCTTCTCCTCCCCTTTTCTCTTTCTCTGGCTCCCTCTCTCTATCTCTGTCTCTGTCTGTCTCACTGTGTTTGTCTGTGTCTGTCTCCCTGTCTCTGTCTATTGCCTATCGCTGTCTCTTCTCTCCTTATGTCTTTCTGTTTCTATGTGTCTGTCTGTCTGTCTTTTGGGAAAGGGACAAGACCCACAGATGTGAAACCATGAGAGTAAAGTGCAATAAAGACTATCAGCAAATGACAAAATGCATGTTAGAGATAAGAAATGCTCTAGAAAACCCAGATGTGGAGACCAGCTGCCATTGGTAAAGAAGGCTTTATGAAGTAGATTGGACTTGAGATGGTCCTTGAGGAAAATATGAGATTTCAACAGGCTGAGAGAAGGGAACAGATAAGGCAACCGCATGACAAAGAACAAAGGTGTGAATGAACACTCTCTCTGTAGGGAGCAGTGAATAGACAGTCCCAGATTTCCCTAGAGAATGGTGGGAAAGAAAAATCAAATAGGTAATAGAATTTGTATATGAAAACATTGCTGTGGTAAGTTTTAAGAATACAGATGATTTGGAAGAATTGGTTTTTACAGTACAGCAAACCTCTCTCACAAAAAGGAAATGCAATTAAGTTATTTAACATTTTCCTTTGTTTTATTGGGATCTGTTGCAAATATAAAGCTGTTAAATTGCAGGATGTCTTAGCATGCTTTAGGATAAGCCCCCAAAGAAAGAAAACTATAAACATTAAGCAAAATATTCATTGGGATAGGAAAGCAATAAAGTCTTCTCAAGGAATCAGTTATTATATTCTTAGCATAGAATCAACCCAGGGTGAATTTCTAATAGGAGTAAGGATTCACTAGAGATTCCTTCATGTTGGTATTCTATAGGGTAAGCTTTGTTAACGTCTGATCTTGTTACCTCTGTTGGTTCTTCATGGCCATTTTCACAAAGGTTTACTGAATGTACTTCTGAGAAATGCCAGAGACCCTGTGCGTCAGCAACCCAGGCCATTTGAAATGTTAATTAAAGAAAAATGTAACTAATGATCATGTAGAAAATGAGTTTCAATGAAATTCTTGCTTGAAGTTATGTTGAATTGAATGCGAATTATTTTAGCATATTGGGGACAGAGATAAGGGTTGGAATCAGTGTCAAATAGCAGATTGAGTTGAATTTGGAGTTAAAAAAGATTGGATTCAAATTCTGCCTCTTATTCATACCTGCTGTGTGACCAAGAGCTGGGCACATGAATTCTTTGAGCTTCAGATGACTCTAAAACACAAGTTAGAGATGGGTTACAATGTGCTTCAGTGAAGGGAATTATCACACCAATGAAACCAAAGGGCCTTGATAGAATTACTTAGTGAGAAGGCTGATTCAACAATTAACCAAACATCAAATAATGTCCACTAAGCATATCATAGGCATAGCAGATACAAATATGAAAAATGACACTCCCTACCTCCTAGGAGATTGCAATGTCACAGGGGAGGACATGTATAAATAAAAATGACACAAAGCAGGATGTGATAAGAACAAAAGAGAGAGCCAGGCAATGTTTTTAATAGAAGTTGAGAGGAAAAGAGATTATTGTCAGCAATCATTTAGTCATTCAACAAGTACTCTGCTAGGGTCTGGAGTTAGAGACACACACAAAAAAATCACAATCCCTCAAGGACTTTAGATTCTATTGAGGGAAAACATATGTACACAGAAAACCTGTAGGAGATGGTAAACCTATCTGAATCTTTTTTTTTTTTTTAGTGAGGCAATTGGGGTTAAGTGACTTGCCCAGGGTCACACAGCTAGTAAGTGTTAAGTGTCTGAGGCCGGATTTGAACTCAGGTACTCCTGACTCCAGGGCTGGTGCTCTATCCACTGCACCACCTCGCTGCCCCAACCTATCTGAATCTTGAAGGAAGCCAGAGAGTCTATGACTTATAAGTAAAGAAGGAGCACATTTCACATCTAGTGAGGATGCCTGGTTCACCTTCTCAGAGGTAAGACTGCTACATCTTCCCATTAAGGTTGTGAGGTACTTTAAGAGATTTGGGGGTTTGAGCCCCCTTTAGTAGTCTTGTCTCTCTTATTATTAGGGGCTATCAACTAGCACTCAAGTTACATTTAACCACATAGCCCTGATTAGCTTTTACTTAGTGATATTTGCTCTAAAGAAATAGCAAGGGGGCAGCTAGGTGGCGCAGTGGATAAGCACTGGCCCTGGATTCAGGAGGACCTGAGTTCAAATCCAGCCTCAGACACTTGACACTAACTAGCTGTGTGACTCTGGGCAAGTCACTTAACTTTCACTGCCCAGCAAAAACAAAACAAAACAAAGAAATAGCAAGAAAAAATACACAAATTTTCCCCCAATACCTAGGACCCACAATCTCTCCTACATAACATTAGTCAGAGGGATGGAGAGGGACAAGCTCAAAACTGAGCTTAGTTCCTACATAACATCAATCTCAACAAGTTTATGTCTAAAGATGGCATCACAGCAAGATAAGTCCTTGTCTCAGTTACCCATCACTAGGCTGGGGTCCTGAAGGTAACTCCTCTAAAAGTAAGCCAGGGCCAGTTGGTGAGAGTCTTAACAGGAAGAATTTGCATGTTAACATTACCCTGTTGTTGTTCATCCTTCGTTTTTGAAGAAGACCAACGACATCATATCTTGACTTGCAAAGGAATTGAATTTAAGTAAAGCAGAGTCACACAAAGTCATAAGCCTCACTCTCTCTTCCAAAGTCACTGAAGTCCAGTGGCTAGACAAAGATTAAAGTGACTGGCAAAGTCTTGGTTACCCTAGAGGCAAGAGGGAGATGCTGAGTCTTCTTGAGTGAGGGAGTAACATTATCAGACTTGCCCTTTAGGAATAACCATTTTGGGGGCAGCTAGGTGGCGCAGTGGATAGAGCACCGGCCCTGGAGTCAGGAGTACCTGAGTTTAAATCCGGCCTCAGACACTTAACACTTACTAGCTGTGTGACCCTGGGCAAGTCACTTAACCCCAATTGCCTCACTAAAAAAAAAAAATAGGAATAACCATTTTGTGGATGATTTTGATTACATTAAATTAAAATGGTTTTGTACAAACAGAAGCAATGCATACAAAATTAGAAGGGACGCAGAAAGCTGGGAAACAATTTTTATAGCAAGTACTTCTGATAAAGGCCTCATTTCTAAAATATATTGGGAACTAAATCAAATTTATAAGAATCCAAGTCATTCCCCAATTGAGAAATGGTCAAAGGATATGAATAGGCAGTTTTCTGATGAAGAAATCAAAGATATCTATTGCCATATGAAAAAATGATCTAACTCACTATTGATTAGAGAAATAAAAATTAAAACAACTCTGAGGTACCACCTGACACCTATCAGATTGGCTAATATGCCAAAACAAGGAAAATAATAAATGTTGGAGAAGCTGTGGAAAAATTGGTGGATTGTTGGTGGAGCTGTTAACTGATCCAACCATTCTGGAGAGCAGTTTGGAACTATGCCCAAAGGGCTATAAAGCTGTGCATACCCTTTGATCCAGCAATACCACTATTGAGTCTTTTTCCCGAAGAGATCATAAAAAAGGAAAAAGAAGCCACAGGTACAAAAATATTTATAGCTGCTCTTTTTGTGGTGGCAAGGAATTGGAAATTGAGGGGCTGTCCATCAATTGGGGAATGGTTGAACAAGTTGTGGTATATGAATGTAATGGAATTCTATTGTGCTGTAAGAAACAATGAGCAGGTGGATTTCAGAGAAACCTGGAAGGACTTGCATGAACTGATGATGAGTGAGATGAGCAGAACCAGGAGAACATTGTACACAGTATCATCAGCATTATGTGTTGATCAACTGTGATAGATCTGATTTTTCTCACCAATACAATGGTCCAAGAAAGTTCCAAAGGACTAATGATGGAAAAGGCTCTCCAAATCCAGAAAAAGCAACAACTGTGAAATATGGATGTAGATTGATCTATTTCTTTTGTTTTTGGTGCTATTGTTTTTCTTTTTTGAGTTTTTTCCTTTTTTGCTCTGATTCTTCTTATAACATGACTAATGAAGAAATATGTTTAATGTTATTGTACACATATAACCTATATCAGATTACCTGCTGTCTAGGGGATGGGGGGAGGGAGGGGAGGGAAGGAGAAAAACTTGAAACCAGAAATCTTATAAAAACAAATGTGGCAAACTATCTCTACATGTAACTGGAAAATAATAAAATACTTTTATAATTTAAAAATATTGTTGTTGTAGTAAAAGGGGTTTCTTATTTTATTATACCTAAAATATTTGTTGATAGAAAATAGGAATTTGGGGCAGCTAGGTGGCCCAGTGGATAGAGCACAGGCACTGGAGTCAGGAATACCTGAGTTCAAATCCGGCCTCAGGCACTTAACACTTACTAGCGGTGTGACCCTGGGCAATTGCCTCACTAAAAAAAAAAAAGAAAGAAAGAAAATAGGAATTCAGTTTATTTTTGTGGGTTAACCTATCTTGCACTTTACTGAACTAATTTACTATATTAATTTTTGACTAAGGAATAACCATTTTGTAGTTGTGTGGATGATTGGAAAGGGTGGTGAATAGAGCTGACTGGAGATAAGGAGAAAAGGATCAGCAGTGGCTTCATGAAAGATCATAGCATTTAGAGCATTATCTAGTCCCATCCCTTCCTTTTAACAATGTGGAAACTGAGGCACAAGCAGGTTGTGGCTTATTCAAGATCACAGAACTAGTTAGAAATGGGACTAGAACTAGAGTCTCCTAAACTGACCCGAGCCAGGGAGTTCTCCATAACACTGTGATTTCATTGCATTTTTTAAAATCTCAAATAAAGGGTTTGTTATTAAAAAGTTTATTGTTAAAATACTTGTAAATTAATAAGGGACAGATCAAAGAATTTGGATCTGCCTGGACATATTTATTTCAATCCTGCATTCACACCCATGGCCTTCACCTGAGAAATTTCTTAACCTTTTTTCAAAGGAGTATGTACTTTGAACCAAAGATCTGATATTCACTCAGGCACACACACACACAGTCTAAATATCTGAAACTTCTGAGATGAAAGTAATGTTGTGACAAGCAATAAATCAGGTCTTGTAGGATCCTCTAATAGTGGTTACTTTTCTACTTGCTGGGTCTAAACTAAAGGAATTGGGATTTGGAATTCCTGAGCTACTCACCTAGAGCAATAACTTCTTTGCCATAAATCTGTGGCTTCCTGTCAATGGAAACAAATAGTTGGATTATTTGAGGTTACTTCATCCTTACAATCCACAATGACTCCAACTGTAATTTACCATTGACTTTCCCATTCTGATTCTAGGGAAAGGACTTGACAAGAGATCCCTATCACTTCCAATCTAGAGTTACAGTTTGGAGGCTAATGGGCTCTCCACTGTTAATATCTAGCCATCCATATTTGTAGGAAGATAATCATTGTGTTTAGGAACTCTAACTGTATTGTAACAAAATCATTTGCATCCTATTATATTCTCTGGATTTTGTTTTGCATTCATGCAAAACTGTGCATCTAGGTTTTGTATCTTGGGAAATAATTCTCACTAAATGCAAGGTTTGGCCATGTCACTCAGCAAAAACTTTGAGTGGTTCCCCCATCAGTTATGGTCTGAAAAAACAAATTCTAAGCATGACTTTTAAGATTCTACACAATGTACACCTCAGCTAATTTTCTAGACTCATTTCATTTGACTTCCCATCATACACTTAACAGACATAGTAGATTACAATCTCATGGCTACACTCTCACTGTCTTTCACTCAAGTAAACTCCAATGTTTGAAACATCTATTGGGTTTCTATTGGGTTGTTTTGTTACTGGTAAAAAATACACCATAAAGGCAGGAATATAAATCCTGCCTTCTATTAGCTTCATTTACAGGTTAATCAGAGAGGAGCTTGGGAGTAAGACCTATCTTGACCTTCTGTGTATGCATTCCTAGGTGGTTCAGAGGCATCAAAATGGATTTGGGGTTCACCAACCCACAATCAAACAGGAGTTACAAGGACTTTTCCAAGTCAGCTCAAACACTTGTTTGGACCATGAAGTTTGTTTTCATCTATAAGATGATAAGTGTTGGAATAGAAGGTCTCTGGGGTCCATCCCTTTTATCTATGATCCTGTGATTCAATTGCAGTCACCAAAACAGAAGAAAAAAAAATAAATTCAAGCTGCCATATTCTGTAGATTTTAGTTATCTCCCTTTTAGGATGACTCCATTTTTTTTCTTTTTCTTTTTTTTTGTTTATTTTTTGGCAGAGCAATGGGGGTTAAATGACTTGCCCAGGATCACACAGCAAGTAAGGATCAAGTGTCTGAGGCTTGATTTGAACTCAGGTCTTTTTGAATTTCAGGCTGGTGTTTTATCCATTGCACCACCTAACTGCCCCTCCATTTTTTTTCCTTTCTTCTTCCAACCGCTGAAAGTTTTGACAGATGATGGATACTTCTCCTCTTCTAAGTCTTTGGCTCTCTGAAAGACTCTCCATTCTCTGAATAGTAGCTTTATTGAAGGATTCTGTTGTTTATAGCTTCTCCTATGTAATTTAGGGAGTTGGTCAGAGGAATTCTCTGATCCACTCAATGAGTATATAGAATAGTGAGCTTGTTTGAGACTTGGCTGTATTTTACTATGGAAGGTAGAGACATGTCCATTAATAACCATTATAATTCTCCTCCCTCTTTGGTGAGTTGTAACCTCTTCCCAGGGTTTTAAAATCCTTCAAACTCATAGTACCATCCTGTGGTTAGGATTCCTCCAAGAAGGGAAATGATATTAAAGTTCCCATAGAGACAACCAACCCTTTAGCTTTTCAGTGGGATGCTCTTTCACTTTGGAGTCCCATATAAGAGAAAAGATGTGTACCTAGGGTGGCTAGAAAGGTCATTTCCTTCTCAGTATATCTAGAGACTGCCCGATTAACTCATGGTGATAGCAAAAGGTCGGGTCCTGATCTTTTGCTCTCCCATGTTGTGACTGATAGTTCCTTGCTGCTCTTCCATCTTTGGGAGGCATACTTATCTTCTTTCACCAGAAGGCCAGATTTCTGAATTCTCACACTTGGGGTGGCTAAAAAGATAACTTGAAGTTGGCACTACCCAAGATCTCCCATTTTCTCACTAGAAGGCTCCATTCTGGAACGGTGCTACCTAGAAACACCTATTCCTCTCTACTCTCTCTAGAAGACTAGATTCTAGAACTCTCAAATCTGGATTTGCTATTGAGGTAACCCTGGGGGTAGTATTGTGGGAGTTTGTGAAGACTCCCTTTCTGGAGGATCGCTAAGAATTCCTAAAATCTTAGCCTCCTTGATAAAGGAGGGAATTCTTGAACAATGTAATTTCAAAATATAAATAACTATATTCTCAGGCCACAGGTGTGAGAGCACGTGAAAATGTTGTGTGCCTCTTGCTGGGGAGTTCTAGAACACCCCCCCCATTTCTGTACACAGCCTTAGTGAAGCAATGATAAAACCTTTAAGCTTGTGAATAATGGGAGGAGGGAATAAGAATTTATGAAGTACTTGCAATGTTTCAGGCACTATGCTAAGTGCCTGAAATATTTTAGAAATATTATCTACAATAATAAATAAGATAATAATAAAAGTGGTTAAGTGACTTCCCTAGGATCATACAGCTAGTAGGTATGTAAGCCTGAATTTGAATATAGGTCCTTCTGACTGCAGGCCTAGCACTCTGTCCATTGTACCACCTAGCTACCTAGTCTCCTAGCAAGAAACTCTAAGATACATTGTAAACAAATGAAAGAGGGGGCAGCTAGGTGGGGCAGTGGATAAAGCACCAGCCCTGGATTCAGGAGGACCTGAGTTCAAATCTGACCTCAGACACTTGACACTTACTAGCTATATGACCCTGGGCAAGTCACTTAACCCTCATTGACCTGCAAAAAAAAATAAATAAATAAAGGAGCTATACTTTGCTGTTTTATATTACTGAGAATTATCCAGATAGGGTAAGTTGATGGGAAGGGCATTGCCTGACTAGCAGCCCCAAGTATATTTCCCTTTGAGGAAAGTCAGGTCCCCATACTAATATAATAAAATGGAACATGCATGTAGAGCTCTAGGGGTAGAAATGGGCCTTATTCATTCATTTGTATTTGAAAGATTAACTGCCCAACCAGCAAACCCATGTTTATTTACCTTCCAAATGAAGTCCAAACCAGAGGGTCATCCTATGGCTATGGAGGACACTTGGACCTAGGGAAAAGGTGAGATTCCTAAGGCAGGAGATGGAGAACTGCACTGATTTCCAATGGATTTATCTATAATCTCCCTAGAGGGTAAAAGTCCCAAACCAAGGCTTACCACACTTTAAGCTCACCAAAATCACCAACCCTCTAAACATTAAAGAGGAAAGAAACTGCTCTGTCAGGGAAAGACATTTAGCCACTGAAACGCTCTATAAATGGTATAAAATATGTCTGCAGGGCTTTCTAAATAGAAAGATATAACTTATAAGTGACATGAATGGAGGTGATCTGAGGCGTGGTTCTCCTCTGCAGAGTCTTAGAGTTTCTCGCTAGGGGACTAGCAAGAAGAGCTATGTCAACACCTCCAGAATACTAACTGGGCAATGAGTAAAGAAGGTTCAGGACTATTGAAGCTGTGTGGTCTCTCCTCCAATTCCAAGCTAGACATAGATCTACCTGCTACCTATTCAAATATCTCTAACTGCGGGAGGGGGTCAGTTATTTAGGGATTCAGCTGGAAAGTCATTTCACAGAGCACTCATAAGGGGGAAAAGTAGCCCTTGGCTTACAATGACCATCTTAGAATCTTTCCATTAAATGCTAGTTATACAAAGACCATCACAAATAGCAAATATCTAGTGAATCCACTTGTCCAGGTAAAATAGCAAGCATAAATCAGAAAAGTTCTACAGATTAGAATGTACCAAAGAATTTACAATAATAAATAAGTTTTTAATCTGGGAGTGGGATAAAGTCCCAGTTCCAACCAGGAGAGAGAATGATCTCGCTCAGGAAAAATCCACTCTCAGAAGTCTCAAGAATTGTAAGCGTGGAGGTCCAAGAATGTGATGGAATTGGCTCCCATGTATTTCCAGGGTTCCTTGGGCTCCAGTACTCCATTAAGAACTCTCTTTCTCTCTCTCTGTCTCTGTTGCTGTCTCTCTGTCTGCATATGGTTGTCCTTCAGCAAAACCACCCCAAGGCAAGATGGAAGCAGAATTTCAATAGGAACAGAAATCACAGGTGGTGGTAACAGTAGCAACAGAATGACCATGAGAACCGATTGTCCATGGGGTAGTAGAGAAGTGATGCCTAATAGAACAGAGATGACTTAATGCCCAGCAGAAAATGGAGGTAGAAAACACCACGATGGTATCACCAGAAGAAATACACTTACAGATCTTAAGTTTTAGGGTTTCAGTTGTCCTAGGCATTTTGTATTCCACAGACACAAGGCACCTCTATTTATGCACCCTGCCTACATGTTCCCTAATCACATGTGTTCGTTGTGTGTTTTCTATTTATTCTCCAGCCATGGTATAAAAAACCACACAAGAAAACATCCTGCTGATACACACAGGATACACTTTACTCCATGTGTGCATGGGAGGATCATTTCATGTCATTTGATTGGTTTTCCTATCCAGTTGGTCACCTTTTGTTTTGAACTCATGTGGCCCCTTGTGGGCTCTTAAAACTAAGCAAATTAGTGGAGCTGAAGATCCACAGAGTCACTCTGACCTGAGGCAATTATTCTTATGGCCCATAGGTGAGGTGACAGATGCAAGAAGGGCTATATATGCTTCATGTAGAATCACAAAACTTAAGTGTAACAGAACATATTTAGCCTCTGAGATGGTAGTTCCTACCCAGGAATTGGCTTTGGGCCAGAGGTATGTAGGCGATGCTTGTGCCCATGTAGGCCAAAAAACCCCACCACTAATCCCAAGTTCCAGGCCCTCAATTTGGAGAGGAAGTGATGTAAGCTTGGAGCCTGGAGAAGGACGCCATATAAGAGAATTGAAGGAATTCCTGAATCTCAGACTCTGGGAGAGAGAAAAGGGAGGATCTTGGGAAGTCCAATCTTAAGATCCAGCTGTTCAAATGAAAGAAGAGGACATCCTTGGCAGGATCAGACTTGGGGGCTGTCTCTAACAAACACAGGTTCAAGGGTTTTGAAATTCAGCCTTGTGGAGAAAAGGAGGAATTCCTGAGGAGTTGTGGCCTCTTAGAGGTAGAAGAGAATTGTGTGTGCAACTTCTGAAACTGGAAGAGGAAGCAGAGGATTCTGTGTCATAATATGGTAGAATAAATGACCTGGAGTTTGTCCTCCATTATTACCGTGAATGAATTAGCTCTCATTGTCAGCAAGTCCTAGATTTGGCTTAAAAGAACTTTCTCAGATGACAGTAGTATGATTCATATTTTTACTGAGAATCATCAAAGGTTTCAGGAATCTTGGATATGTGATGAAAAATCAGACTAAATAGTATTTGAGGTCAAAAGGTATTAATGTCTCCTTCAAGAGTATCTTCTTGCCTCTGAATCAGAGATACTTCTGAGTTCTGATAACAGCAGTTCACTCAAATAGTTAAGGTCTCCCTTACCAAATTGGGAGAACATTGACTCAAAACAGTCAATCTTTGACTGATAGATAGACATTTGGCAAAAATGGATCAATCTATTGTTCTTATTAAATGCCTACTTGATCTTATTAAATGACTACTATATGCCACAGGGTATGTTCTGCCTTCAGGATAAATATTCAAGCAAAAAAAGACAGTTTCTACCTAAAAGAGACTTACACATAGTAGGCCTTTAATTGCTGTTTAATGAGTTGAATATAAAATTGGAGAGTGGATGTGGTCTCTTCTTCCTTGGCTTCTCCTTTTGGGTTAGGGACCTTAATGACTTTGGAATGGTCTTTAGATTTTAGCTTGGAGCTGTCTAGATCGCTAGGGAATATGACCCAAGTGTCAAAATTCCCCAAATTGTATAAACTCCTTCTCACGCTTCTTTTTGTATGCCTTTGTTCTTTGCATAGGTGTTTGGTTAGGAATTTTTATTAGATCTAAGTTCTTCATTTAAAGAGGGAGGTTGGATTTGCTTTGAGAGTCATTGATTTCTTTTATTTCTGCATCTGGTAAAATATAAACCATTATTTTCAAGGAGAAACCTCTATTTGTGTATAATTGGATAAGCAAATTACTAATACAATCTGTTGCCAAAGATCCCGAATTTCTAAGAATCTTAAAAGGCCAATAATTAAGGCTTTTATCCATGAAAGGATGTAGTAATCCAGCTCTAATGGAAAATAGAAAAGGTAGTTAGCGCCTTTGTCACAGGCTCTTGAAATCAATCGATCAACCAATCAGCATGTAATAGGGTTTATAGTGTGGCAAACACAGTTGTAAAATACTCCAACACAAAGAAAAAAAAGACAATCTCTGCCTTTAAGTAGTTATCTATTGGAGTAGACAATATACGTACATACATACATGTGTTCAGGATATATCAGAATAGCTACAAGGTAACCATAGAAGAGAAGGCACAGCAATTTTCATTTCGGTCTGTCTTCATCACATTTTCTCACTTTACAGTGCCTGCCTAGTCTGAAAATGCAGCCTTGATGGGGCCATGCTCAGTAAGGATAAGTGCATTAATTATCAGAATACTGACACGAATGGTGATTTTCTTAGAAAAAAAAAATACTTGTCATTACTTTCAAGTATCTCATTCTATTTGCAACAGAGGCCAGAGACTGCTTTTGAGGGAATTAAATTCTGATGAGCAACTCTCTCTAGGTTGCTGAACTAATTGAAATGCAAACTAATGAAGAGCCATTGAAAACTACATAGAACGCCAGATAACAAAAGTTAAGAGCATCCTAACTTGACCTCTGAAAGACATGTCTACATCCAATAGTCAGTGTTTATGAAATGAAGGAGAAAGGAAGAGTGGACATATTTTAAGTGGGCAACACATTAATATTTTGTTCAACAAATTTATTTTGATACCTCAAACATTAAATTGGTGGAGAAAAGATGGTACTGCTGGACCAATATTGCAAAATTGAATAATACCTTTTAATCAGAGCCTGAATAGGAATGAATATAGGGCTGGTAGATGGTATAGTAGATAGAGAACTTGCCCTGAAGTTGGAAGGATCTGAGTTCAAATCTCACCTCAGACACATACAAGCTGTGTGAACCTGGGCAAGTCAATTAACCCCAATTGTCTTAAACATTGGGGGCCATCTCAATCATCCTGATTGTATATGTATATGTATATGTATATGTATATGTATATGTATATGTATATGTATATGTATATGTATATGTATATGTATATGTATATGTATATGTATATGTATATGTATATGTATATGTATATGTATATGTATATGTATATGTGTATGTATATGTGTATGTATATGTGTATGTATGTGTATATGAATATGAGTATGTGTATGTATGTGTGTTGCATGTGCATGTGTGTATATTTGTATATGCATGTGCATGTGAGTATCTCTACATGCATGCATGCATGCGTGCATATCTTGCCAATGTACCAATGTACCAAGATGGCTCTGGAAGAGAGAATGAGGTTGGTGACTTTGCACAGCCCTCCTTCACTTAAATCCAGTTCGCTGAGGCGGAGCCAAGATGGCGGAGGAGAGGCTGTGACTCCCACAAGCTCCAGATACACCTGTCCATTCATGCCCAAATAATGCGGTAAAAATCAAAACCCAGAACAGCCTAATACATATAAGAACAGTGTGAGATGATTTCCCCGCAAAAGAGGGCAATTCTGATCACCTACTGATCAGGCTGAACAGCTCAGTGTGCAGTCTGGACCCAGCCAGGGACACTGCTTCCAGCGCATGTCAGAGTCTTCAGCACCAGCAGCTTCTGAGGCTCCAATCACGGACTGGTGAGGGGGTTCAGCAGTAGGCTGGGGTGAAGTGGAGGCAGTATCTACTGGAGTTGGGGCAAAGCACCCTGGGTCTGAACCAGTGGGCTGAATCGAGTGGTGGTGGCCGAGTGGGGGAGGGGCAAAAGCACGCCAAGCTTCCGACCATAGAGAATCAGAGTTCAATCGGACTTCTGTTTCTGGGTCAAAGAGAAAGCGGCTGTGATTACTCACAAGCCAGGCAGGCTGAGAAGAAGCCCAATCACCCCCTGGGCCACACTGTAGTACGAACAGTGTGTCCTGGAAGCAGCACCACACTTTAAGAAGGAGTAAAAAGCCAAGAAATAGTAATCCAGGATGAGTAGGCAGAGAAAGCAGAAGACCATCGAAAACTTCTTTGGTGGAAAGGTAGACCACAATACATCCTCAGAAGAAAAAGATAATAACAGGGTCAAAGCTCCAACATCCAAAGCTTCCAAGAAAAATATGAACTGGTCTCAGGCCATGGAAGCTCTCAAAAGGGACTTTGAAGAGAAAGTAGGAGAGATAGAAAGAAGATGTAGAGAAAGAGAGGAAGGAATGGAAGGAGAAATGAGAGCAATGCAGGAGAGTCATGAGAAAAAAGTCAACAGTTTGAAAAGCCAAATGGAAAAGGAGATTAAAAAACTGTCTGCTGAAAATAATTGCCTAAGAATTAGGATTGAACAAATGGAAGCTAGTGACTTTATGAGAAACCAAGACACAGTAAAGCAAATCCAATTGAATGAAAAAATAGAGGGCAATGTGAAATATCTTCTTGGAAAAACCGCTGACCTGGAAAATAAATCTAGGAAAGATAATTTGAAAATCATTGGACTACCTGAAAACCATGACCAAAACAAGAGCTTAGACACCATCCTCCAAGAGATTGTGAGGGAAAATTGCCCTGATATTCTAGAAGCAGAAGCTAAAATAGAAATTGAAAGAATCCACCGATCACCTCCTGAAAGAGATCCCAAAAGGAAAACCTCCAGGAATATTATAGCCAAATTCCAGAACTCCCAGGTCAAGGAGAAAATACTGCAAACAGCTAGAAAAAAGGAATTCAAATACTGTGGAGCTCCAATAAGGATAAAGCAAGATCTAGCAGCTTTTACATTAAAGGAGCAGAGGGCATGGAATATGATATTCCAGAGGGCAAAGGAACTGGGACTACAGCCAAAAATCACGTACCCAGCAAAACTAAGCATCATCTTTCAGAGGAAAACATGGAATTTCAATGAGAAAGAAGATTTTCAGGCATTTGTTATGAAAAGACCTGAACTGAATAGAAAATTTGAGTTTCAAATACAAGGCCCTGGAGAAGCATAAAAAGATAAACAGGAAAAAGACTTCATGAGGGATATTAAAAGATCAAAATGTTTATATTCCTACATGGGAAGATAATACTTAGAACTCATAAGAACTATCTCAGTAAGGAATTAACAGAGGACACAGGTCTGAATGGAATATGAAGAGATGATATCTGTAAAGCATTTATGTTGTGTTCTTTGTGGGGTGTCTTATGTCTGGGGCCAGATTTGGGCTTGGGGCCTCCTGGGTCCAGAGCTGGTGCATTGTCCACTGTGCCACCTAACTAACCTATAATGACATCTTTAAAATAGGGTTTAGGTGTAGGAGAAATAGACTGGGGGAGTGGGAAGGGGAGGGATGGTCTGGGGAGAGGTTGTTCACCTGAAGGAAACAAGAAAAAAGCTTATGGAGGGGAGGGGAAGAGGGGGAAAGAATTGGGGAGTGAGTGAACCTTAATATCATCAGAATTGACTCAAAGAAGGACTAACATACATACTCAAGTGGATATAGTAATATATTTTTACCCTGTGGGAGGGGAGGGAGGTAAGGGGGGGAGGGAAAGGAGGGAAGGGCAGATTGGGGAGAGAGCAGTAAAAAGCAAAATACTTTCGAGGAAGGTAAAGATGTTCTGCATAACTGCACAAGTATGACATATTGAATTGCTTGATTTCATAGGGAGGGTTCAGGAGAGAGGAAGGAAGAAAATTTGGAACACAGAATTAGCTCAAAGACCTTAAATTCATCAGAGTTGGCTCATAGAGGGAATAACATTCACACCCAGTTGGGAGGAGTAATCTATATAACCCTACAGGAAAGTATGAGGGGAAGAGGATAAGGAAGGAAGGGTGAAAAAAAAGGGAGTGCAGAGTAGGGGAGGGGACAGTCAGAAGTAAAACACTTTTGAGGAGGAATAGTTGAAAAGAAGATAGAAAATAGAGTAAATATCATGGAAAGGGAATAGGATGGAGGGAAATAGTTATGATGTTTGAATATAATGGCAAAACGTATGGTACCTACTTTGCTGGGCTAATATGAAGAAAATTCTTTGTCAAGTTTAAGGTACTTTATTTAGGTTATGATGAACAGGATACTATCAGAAAAACCTGGAAAGACCTACATGAACTGAAGCAGAGTGAAATATACTGTATACAAAATAACAGCAATAGTGTAAAATGATCTGCTGGGAAGCATGTGGTTATTTTCAGCAAGGCAATGATCCCATATAACCCTGAATGACTTATGAAAATGGCAACCCATCTACAGAGAAAGAAGTGATAGTATCTGAAAATAGATGGAAACACATTTTTTTTCTTTTTTTTTTTTGGTGAGGCAGTTGGGGTTGAGTGGCTTACCCAGGGTCACACAGCTGGTGGGTGTTGAGTGTCTGAGTGTCTGGGACCAGATTTGAGCTCGGGTGCTCCTGGTTCCAGGGCCGGTGCTCTGTCCCACTGTACCACCTAGCTGTCCCTGGAAACACATTTAAAAAAAAAAACTTTTTTTTCCTCTTTGACAATTCCTCAATCTGAAGTTTTGGAGTTTTTTTGACTGTTTTCTCTCACAACCTAGCTAATATGGGAATGTTTTCCATGGCCACTCATGTATAACTTCTTTTGAAATGCTTGAGTTCTAGTGGGTGGGGAGTGGGAATGGAGGAGGAAGAGAAGTTGGAACACATTTTTTTTTAAATTGATGCTAAAATTTGTTTTTACATATATTTTGGAAAATAAAATTCTATTCAATAAAAAAAGCAAAAAAAAAAAAAATCCAGTTCACTGCAAGTCATGACATCACCCTTATGTCACGGTCCTCTTTGAGAAGGAAGGACAAACAACCTAATCTAACATAGGAATATATATTTTTAGAATTTCAGGAGGAATGATCAGTCACTTATTTATAGGAACACCATCATATAAAGCACAATAAATACAGTATTCTTTCATACTGCCCCCTTCCCCATGATGGAATTTAAGTGCTCTGAGCACAGAGATTATTTTTCTCTTTTTTTTTCCTCAGAATCCTTAGCACCTAGCACAGTACCTTGCACCTATTATGTTCTTGGTAAATATATTTTTAATTTTATTCACTGTGGATATAATTATTATTCACCATTCTATTGAATATAATACTCAATAAACTAATTCTTCACCCTAGTAATAATAAATTGATAACTAATATTCTTCTTTTCTGCATTAGTCATGTTATGAGAGAAGAATCAGAGCAAAAAGGAAAAATCTTAAAAAAGAAAAACAACAACAAAAACAATAGAAATAGTATGGTTCGATCTGCATCCAAATTCAATAGTTCTTTTTTTTTCTGGATTTGGAGACCATTTTCCATCATGAGTCCTTTGGAACTTTCTTGGACCGTTGTATTGCTGAGAAGAATCAAGTCTATCATAGCTGATCAACACACAATGTTGATACTGTGTACGATGTTCTCCTGGTTCTGCTCATCTCACTCATCATCAGTTCATGAAAATCCTTCTAAGTTTCTCTGAAATCCACCTGCTCATTCATTGTTGCTTACAGCACAATAGAATTCCATTACATTCATATACCACAACTTGTTCAGCCATTCCCCTGTTCATGGGCAACCCCTCAATTTCCAATTCCTTGCCACCACAAAAAGAGCAGCTATAAATATTTTTTACCTGTGGGTCCTTTTCCCTTTTTTATGATCTCTTCGGGAAAAAGACTCAGTAGTGGTATTGCTGGGTCACAGGGTATACAAAGCTTTATAGCCCTTTGGGCATAGTTCCAAACTGCTCTCCAGAATGGTTGGATCAGTTAACAGCTCCACCAACAATGCATTAGTGCTCCAATTTTCCCACAGCTTCTTCAACATTTATTATTTTCCTTTTTTGTCATATTAGCCAATCGGATAGGTGTCAGGTGGTACCTCAGAGTTGTTTTAATTTTTATTTCTCTAATCAATAGTGAATTAGAGCATTTTTTCATATGGCAGTAGATATCTTTGATTTCTTCATCAAAAAAACTGCCTGTTCATATCCTTTGACCATTTCTCAATTGGGGAATGACTTGGATTCTTATATATTTGATTTAATTCTTGATATATTTCAGAAATGAGGCCTTTATCAGAAGTGCTGGCTATAAAAATTGTTTCCCAGTTTTCTGTCTCCCTTCTAATTTTGGATGCATTGCTTCTGTTTGTACAAAAACTTTTTAATTTAATGTAATCAAAATCATCCATTTTGCATTTCATAATATTCTCTATCTCTTGTTTGGTCATAAACTTTTTTCCTTTCCAAAGATCTGAGAGGTAAACTATTCCTTCCTCTCCTAATTTCCCTATGGTATCACCTTTTATGTCTAAATCATGTACCCATTTTGACCTTATTTTAGTATAAGGTGTAAGATGTTGGTCTATGCCTAGTTTCTGCCATACTATCTTCCAGTTTTCCCAGCAGTTTTTGTGAAATACTGAGTTCCTATCCCAGAAGCTAGAGTCTTTGGGTTAATCAAACAATACATTACCAAAGTCATTTACTGCTGTGTCTCCTGATAATTAATGTTCTTAATGATTACCCTTAAGCACCTCACACTGGAATGTGTTCAGAATCATCCAAGATTAAATTATGTTGAGTTTAAACGGTAGGGGCATATAGTAATTTCCTCTGATCTCACGTTTCCATAGGGATCCCAGTTTCATTTCTCCCTTAGGGTTTCATATAGTAAGGAATTGGTAGCTATCTCTTCTCTAATGCTATCTGTCCCAGCTTCCATTATAGTATGTTCAGTTATATTTAGCCAATTAACATCAGTCAGCTTTGATAAAGGGGTATTTACTTTGAAGATAAAGCAAGAAAAGGAGTACAAACATTTATCTCCAGCACCTAGAAAGCATACTCTCTTTTATGGGACCTTAACTTCAGGAGAGAGTGCATTCAGCCCTAATGGTCCTACTCTGAAGGCTCCTATGCTGGACTAGCTCGATGCAAAATCTTGCATAACTTTAACTCCTGGCCTTCCTGGTGCTGGTGGTAGATCTTCTAACCTTTCGAAGTTCCTAAGGTCACAACCATCTCCAATACCCATCACCTAAAACAGGAAAGAGCAAAGAGTAAGGCAAAGAGTTGAGGTCTGTATTCATTGGACATATGTTGGCCTCAGATGGAGAGGGCCTCAAGCTTCTTCTCTGTTAAAGCATTGACCCTATTCTTATATTTGAACAAAGTCAGGCTGGCTCTGGTTGGCCTTTCATAGGTACCCTAGTTAGGGCTATGTGACCATCATGTGGCAAACAAACCGGAGCCAATCATAGGAAGTCTGAGCAGTTACACATCTCTCCACAGCATTCCTATTACATTTCATCACACCACTTTGGAATCAGGGTCCCTGACTTCTTCCCTGTGGGAATTTCATGCTAATATCTTCCCTATTACATGTGTGTTGTTCTAGTCTATTACGTTGTAATAGAGATCAACCCATGGAACACACTTAGTGTTATCATTGCTGGTTCTGATCAAAGACACAAGAGCTTTGGGGCCTGCATCCAGTCATGTGTCTGTCAGGGCTAAAGGGTTTGCACTTTGAGATAATGAAGAGTGCTCTTATTGACTCATCGTGGAGCAAAAACATGATGACAGCAGACTTTTAACATTTTCCCCATCCTCCACTCCCCTTGCTTCACCCTCCAGTTCTTTTTTTCCTTTCCAGCTGCTAATTCCATCAGGACTATTTCAAGACACTTCCTGAGATGTGTGACATATTTCTTATCTGTTATTTAAACTGATTTTTAAATTTTTACTAACAGCCATATTCCAATATGCCAATGGATCTGTGATCTCCAGTACCTTGGAGAACATAAAATTCAGTAAGAAGATTGGACTAATGGATCTGGATGTGGTTTATTTCATCCATATTGCAACCTAGCCAAACCTTCCCATCATTTGCCATTCTAGCACAGAGGTCATTATTTAAAATATGCTCTAGCCTACTAAAATTCACTTCATATCTCTCCATTATCTTTTGGGTCATTCACAACTTTGATTCTTTAGCGATTTTGATGTTCCAAAATTTGCAACAAAAATATTGTTAGATAAATGTTTGATTAAAAATCCATATCTTACTAAGGAAGAAAATGCCAAATATTGGAGGGACCATGGGAAGACACTGTTGTTGGAACTAAGAATTGGTTTTGCCATTATGGAAAACAAATTGGAACCATACTTCCCTAAGTCATTAAACATTAGATAACTTTTAATACAGAAATACTAGTATCGAAAAACTACTCCTACAATGTAAGAAATCAAAGACAAAGGGAAAAGACCCATATGTCAAAAATATTTTTAGCAGTTCTTTTTGTGGGAACAAAAAAAACCCAAACAAACCTGGCAAAAGAGTGAGTGCCAATCAACTGGGGAGTGGCTAAACAAATTATGATCTATGAATGTTGTGGAATATGATTGTGTTTTAAGCAGTCACAAATATGAAGAATTCAAAGAAATGTGTAGTCTGTCTGCACTGACAGAGTAAAATAAGCAGTACTCGGAGAATAATTTATACAACCACCATAATAATGAAACAGAAGAAATGTTTGAAAGAATCCAAAACTCTAATAACTACAGTGAATAATCATGAAGAAACGTGGGCCTCCTATCTCTTGGCAGAGAGGTGATTAATCAGAAGGGCAAAATGAAAGATATATTTCCATACAATGCCACCATACTGATTTGTTTGACTATGCTTTTATAACAAAGGAGAGATTCCTGGGGCTTGGGGAGAGTTGAGTTACTCAGAATTGACAAACATACCAAGAAAAAAAAAGGAAAAAAGAGGAGAGTATCAACAAAGCAGTAAAACCATACAGAAGAAAAATAGTTCAGAAGGGGTACAGATAAGAGCATTTTTACTACCTTGTCAAATGTAATGTACACTGGAAAAAAACTGTATGCAACAAAAATTTATGGTTTCATCTTCTTTAGCTCTTCTTAGTATATTTGATGTTTCTGTTTGTTGATAATTAAGCTAATAAAATTTTTTTTAAAAAAAAAGGGAAATGCCATTGCCCTAGGCATCAGCTTGGGATTAAAAAACAACTGAATACTTTTTTGGGAAAGTATTTCATAGATCCTCTTTTCCTTTTTTTTTTTTTTAAACATCATCATTTTCCAAAGTCTTCCCCCTCCCTAACTTGTAGAACCTTCCCTTGAAATAAGTAAGTATATTAACAAAAACAAATCAACAAATTGGCTGTGTATGAGAACTTATGCCTCATCCTATACCTCTAGTTGACTTTTTCCCTACCAAAACACAGGAGGCATGCTAATCTAACCCTCCAGACCTGTAAAATCATGATTGGTTACTGTGTTAATTAAGGGTGCTTAAACTTCTTAATGGTTTTGTTTTGTTTTTGCAGGGCAATGAGGGCTAAGTGACTTGCCCAGGGTCACATAGTGCAAGTGTCTGAGGCTGGATTTGAACTCAGGTCCTCCTGAATCCAGGGCTGGTACTTTATCCACTGCACCATCCAATGCCTTTTTCCCTCTACATTTTTCGTGGTCATATTGTCAATTATTCTCCTAGTTTTACTTTGTTATGAAGATTTCTACAAGTCTTCTCAAATGTCTCTGAATTTTTCATTCTTGTCATTTCTAAAGACACTATAGTGTCCATGACATTCAGATACCACAATTTGCCCAGCCAGTTATCAGCCAAAGGGCATCATCCAATAGACAATTGGAAATACATGACTGGGGCTCAGGAGAGAGATTAGGCCTGGATAGATAGGTTTCAGGAATCATGAGTATAGAATTGATCATTAAACTCAAAGGCATTAATGAGGTTACCAAATAAAGGAGTATACAGAAAGATGACAACAGGGTCTTAGGGTACAGACACAGTTAGGAGGCATAATATGGAAGATGGAGACTGAGATGAGATGGTCAAATGAGCAGGAAGAGAATCAAGAGAAAGAGCAGTGTAAAAAAAAAAACTACAGAGAAAAGATTGTAAAAGGAGTCTGCTGCAAAATGCTGCAGAAAGGTTGATAAGGATAAGAGAACTGAGAAAAATGCAACAGTGTAGAGCTCCTTGGTAACTTTGGAGGGAACAGTTTCAGTTTGATGATAAGGTCAGAAACCCGGTTTTAGAGGCTATAGATGTGAACAAGAAGAGAATAAATAGAGTCAACAAATGTATTTGCATTAATGATGTGTATATATGTATATGTAGATATAGATATAGATGTGATATATGCATGTATATTTCATAAACTTCCCCTTTCCTTCAGCCGCCCCCCCCAAAAACACACCTTTTAAAAGCTAGGGAATGACAATGTGTCATATCTTACACAACTGTTGAGAGAGATAAATTCCTAATCTGTAACTTGGAGGAAATTATGAAATAAATTATGCAAATTTACTTTCATGTCTATAAAAAGCCTTTGCATAACAATAAGCAATGTATCTAGAATAAGTAAATAATGAAAATAATTATTTGCATCAATTCTTTCTGATGAAAGCCTAACGTCTGGGATTTATCAGAGACTGACAAACTTGTAAGAGTAAAAACCACTCTCTAATCAGTAAATTATCTTTGGTTATAAACAGGTAGTTGTCAAGAAAAGAAGTGCAGAATCTCAGCACACACAAGAAAAATGTAGAAAATCTGTAATAAGCAGAGAAATGGTAATTTAAGTCATTCTGAAATTCCAACTGACACCCACAAAATTGGCAAATATAATAAAATATGACAGAATCAATGCATGAGTGACTCTAATAAAACAAGTTCAACCCTATGGAAAAGGATTATTGAATAATGCAGTAAGAATTATAAAAATATTCATGCTCTTTGACCCAGTGATTCCACTCCTGGGACTACACCCCAGAGATGCTATTGACAGGAAGAAAAAGCCTACCTACAATTTTTTTCCCCTAATAGCACTATATGTAATAGCAAAACTTGGAAGCAAGCTAGATGTTTAACCGCTGGGGACTAGTTGAACAAATGATGGCCTATGAGTGTCATAGAATATTATTGTATGGGGGCAGCTAGGTAGCACAATGGATAAAGCACCAGTGCTGGATTCAGGAGGACCTGAATTCAAATCCAACCTCAGACACTTGACACTTACAAACTGTGTGATGCTGGGCAAAGTCACAACCCTCATTGCCCTGAAAAAGAAAATGTTATTGTATGAAGATAATTTAAAGACCGTGAAAAGACTATATAATGAAGTAACACGGAGTGATGAAACTAGGACTGGCTCTAACCAATGTAATATAAAGACAACATGTTTGTTACATACACAGAAAACAAGGCAAAAAAGGATAAAAAAGACAAGAAGGTAAGTGGTACTACTGAATTATAGTCAATATATGTATCCTTTGATCTAACTTTTTTTTAAAGTGAGGGTGCCAGGGGCAGCTAGCTGGCGCAGTGGATAAAGCACCAGCTCTGGATTCAGGAGGACCTGAGTTCAAATCCGGCTTCAGACACTTGACACTCACTAGCTGTGTGACCCTGGGCAAGTCACTTAACCCTCATTGCCTCGCAAAAAAAAAAAAAGTCAAGTGAGGGTGACTTAAAAACTATACATAGGAGCCTATAGTTGTTCCTAGAGATGAAAGAAGAATAAGTGTAACCATCCACATTCTCTACAGGGAGGGTTTTATTTTGTTCCTTTCTCATTAACACATGCTCAAAACATAAGCTGTAATGTAACATCTTATTATTCTCCCTAGAGAAGACACGTGAGACTTCTGACCAGATTTCATTTTCCTCTCAGGTGGCATCATCTTAGCAACAAAACAAGGCCCATATCTTTTAGACACTGAAGGAATGGATTAGGTCTTAGCCCTTTAGCTATAGAATTCACCTGACCATGGTGTCCATCTCCTCTAAAAAAAAGCAACAGTTTCAGGAATCACTTTTCTCTAGTGGTCAGTACCTGAACTGCCAAGCTCTCCAGCTCATGAGACGGATGCTAAGGCTAAAAACATCCATCTCAGAATCACCATTTCATCACCTATGCTCAGGGAAAGAAACCGAAAGCAGAAGTGGCAGACTTTATGTCATCTAGGTGAGAACATGTTCTTGTTTCCATATGTGAATAGCTGTTGTAGCTGTTACTGGAGAAAAGGCTGGGAAAAATCCCTTTTTTCCCTTTACCATAGGAAAGTCCTAGGGAAAGCTGGGAGAATCCCAGGAAATGTACTCAAAAGAAGGAGGGGTGGGGCAGACTTTGTCTTCTCCCTTTAAAGTGTTCTGAGTGAGTGATTCTTCCTGGCTTGGCCACCTATCATCTCTCTCACAGTTGACATAGATATCAAGGGACCAACCAGGAGTACTTGAAAGGGTTAATTAGAGCTCCTTTAGGCACTTCCTCTATAAACAGGTGGAAAAAATATAGCTTAACATCTGCTTCATTTTCCCCCAGCAGAGGAATGATGTTTCTATTTTTCCATGATAACCTTTTTCCTATTTAGTTTTGTCACCCAAATTAAATCTACCTTTCTTGTTTGATGGAAAGAATTCCACATTTCAGAAACAGACTTAAGAAAATATGAAACAAATTGAGCAAGACCAAAATAAGGATCGAAAAGTTCAATTATTTCTTGTCTAGCATTTATTTTTCTATTGGGTATTCAATACATAAATCTCTTCCCCGTTTTAAGTGGAGCCATCCTTTCCTGAGCTAGCAGGAAATTAATGTTTCCAATAACAAGAAATGGCCCTCACATACAAACCACATCCCAGAGAATGGCAAAGTGCAAATGAAATCTCTCTTACCCATCATTAAAAGGCAGCGGTATCCAGGTGAAGTGACATTTAGAAACCCCCTGGAAGAGGAAGTGTCAGAGCATCCTGCTTGAACCTTCTGAAGGTATTTTAGTTGGGTAGTTAAATAGACAAAAAAGGCACTCAGAGAAGAATCAGAGGTCATTCTGACTTTCCTGAGTTTGCTTGCATGCAGAGTTGGCTGTAAGTGATCAAGAGCTTCATTTCCTGAATCTTTGCAAAGATGGACTACAGAATAGCAGAGTGCCCACTGAAAGTATGCAGCACCATAATTTCTATTGTAAAACAGGCCCAAAGTAGTTGATATTTCTTGAAAGTAGGATTTCCCAATCTTGTTTTATGACACATTATGGAGTCTTCCCACCTGAAAGGGATCTGAGAGGTACTTTAATCCAATCCCTAGAAAAAACATGAAATGAAGCCTCTACTTGAAGACTTCCCATCATGTGGAGCTCACTACCTCTCAAGGCATCCCATTCTACTTTAGGGCAGCTCTGCTTGTGAGAATATAGTTCCTTAATTTAACCTAGAATCTGCCTCACTGTAACTTGCGCCCAAATTCTCCTGTTTTTCCTTCAGGGGAAAGCAGAATGAGAGTAAGCCTTCATTCATGTGGCAGCCCTTCAAATATTTCAAGATAAAATGGCTATTTGTGGAATCTCCTCCCACGGCCCTACTCACACACCATGAATAGCATTCCACGTCAGCTGCCAGATTCTTCGACCAAATCTAGTATGACATAATTTTGTTTCTTTTACTATCTTGGTCATGCAATCAGCTCCTTCAGATTTGCTCCAATTTCTCGATGTTCTTCCTCAAGCTTGACCACCTCAACCTAGACAAATTCCTGCAGAAGCAATAAGATCCAGACGTAATACCCGACTCACTCTGGAAATGCTACATCTAGTAATGCAGCAGACACATACCAGGATCTTTTCCCTACTGTACTCACTCAATTTCTTCCTGATCAGGAAGTACTTTTTCATCTCCCAAATGTTCCTTTTCTCTTCTTACCAGAAATCTAAGATGTGGCACCTAGAATTAATCACAGTACTCCAGCTTGGTGGAACCAAGGAAGAATACAGTGGAAGCATTCTTTTCCCCATTCTAGATATCATGCCTGTCTCATGTCTGTTAAAGCAATAGCTTTTTGACTGGCGTGTCATGCTATTGATCCATATTGGGTTGAGATCTCAATCCACTAAAACTCCCAGAAGTTTTTTTTTTTTTTTTTCTCAGCATTTTCTTTTCTCTTGTGGTAAAATAATGGAATTTGGCAGACTGATTGGGATGGGCCACACCTGTCCTGTGCTGATGTCAGGAGGAGAAACCACTCTCTGATTGAGTTTGAAGGACCTACCCTTTTGGGGAAGGGAGAGTAAATGCTTGCTGAGGGGAGCACACTCTCCTTCTAGTGGTGTGAGCTGCAGGAGTGGGCAGAAAGAGGTTCTTTCTTGGCAGTCTGTCCTATGGGCCCTGGCTGCAAAGCTGTTTCCAATTGAAGCTACAGACCCCAGGGGGTGAGTTAACGTACGAGCCCTGCTCTTTTGAATTAGCTGAACTGGAAGTGAGTTTGGGGATTGTATAGACTTAGGTTAGAGTTAGGGGGATTTTCTATATTTCTTTTTCCCTATTTCCTTGTCTTTGATTTTATTAATTTCACCTTTGCTGTTTATTTTATTCCTATTAATAAAACCTGATTCATTTGTGAAAAAGAGGCTGTTAGGCTCCTTTCTTATTGGCCTGGGAGAAATATCTAAATAGGCAGTTCAGAGGGGAGGGAGCTTTGGACCTTCTGACTGGCTTGCCAAACTGTGGGGGCCAAATTTAATATAGGGAGAGTTAATTGAATGGCTCACCATATTTTTTGGGTCCCAGAAATAATGAGGGACCTCTAGGTCCATAGCTCAAGTTTTCCCCTTCCCCCACTTTTAAACATTGGGTTTATATTGTTTTTTTAAAGAAATGATAAGCATTTATTTAATTTTTCCCCCTGGGGCAATGAGGGTTAAGTGACTTGCTAAGGGTCACACAGCTAGTAAATGTCAAGTGTCTGAAGCCAGATTTGAACTTAGGTCCTCCTGAATCCATGGCTGGTATTTTATCCATTGTGCCACCTAGCTGCCTCCTGGGTTTGTATTTCAATGACCGTACAGCTTTGGTTTTCTCAAAAGAAACACTTAAAAAATAAATTCTTTTAAAAATACACTTTCTCTCTTTAGACCTTTGCTCAGTTTTGCAAGATGTTATCCATAGATGCCTTGTTTTTCACAAAATAATATGTGATCTTTCTTTTATCTTACATTGTTGGTAAATACTCATATTGTTATTTTGTTTGGAGCTCCTGCTAACGTAAGTTGTCTCTTTTTTTTTTTTTTTTTTTTGTCGAGTGTCCTCATGGGATGGTTTATTACAATTTCATCTCACAGGGTGGGCAGCAATACATGAGATTAAAGCACCGGACAGAAACGCAAAGGCCTCTGGGATCGGCATGCAACATTGAGACAGGGTCAAGCGCAAACACCAGGCCCGAGGCTGGGAGATGGATAGGGAGATGCACGGGCTGCTTCCGACTGGGGAGGGGGGACGGGGGCATGGTAGAGGGGGCGTTTCTTTTCTTTCTATTCCCTTCCCCCTTCATATTGTTATTTTGTTTGGAGCTCCTGCTAACGTAAGTTGTCTCTTTATGGTTACTTGTAATATTTTCTTTTTGATATGGGATCTCTGGAGCTTGGTGAGTTTATTTCTGAATAAGTTACACTTCAGGTTCCTATTCACTGGTATCCTTAGTATCCCTCCTCACCCTAACTTTCCCCCATCCTGATTCCAATATTTCTAGGCATTTTTCTTTTGGTTTTGTGAGGGCCAAATTTAATATCTGGAGAGTTAATTGAGTGGCTCACTGTAATATTGAGGTCTCAGAAATAATGAGGGACCTCTAGTTCCAAAGCTCCCTCCCCTCCAAACCACTTTTTTAGATATTTTTCCCAGCCTTATAAGACTCTTTTCCACAAATGGATCAGATTTTATTAATTGGGAATGAAATAAACAGCAAAGGTGAAATTAATAAAAATCAAAGATAAGGGAATAGGGAAAAAGAAATATGGATAATCCTCCTAGCTCTAGCCTAAATCTATATAATCCCCAACTTGCTTCCAGTTAAGCTAATTCAAAAGAAAGCAGAGCTTTTATGTTAACTCACTACCTGGGCATTTACCCCTGCTGCTCACACCACTGGAAAGTGGGAAACTCTGTAAGAGACTCAGACTCCCCTCAGTGAGCATTTAATATTCCTCCCCCCAAAGGGGAGGTCCTTCAAAAAATGCCTATGGAGAGTGGTTTTCTCCTTTTGACATCAGTAGTACACATCACTTCAGGGAAGGCCAGGTGTGGCCCCTCCCAATGAAACAGCCAAATTCCAATAATCTTACCACAGTTTCTTTAAAATATCATATTTAAGATGCTTCCTTCATTAGGCTTCTTTTTCTGGAAAATGTGATTTTTAGGCTGTCTCTCTGGACCTTTGTCTTATGTGTCAATTAATTTCGTCATAGAAACGTAGTGTCCTATCAATTTTATTGTAGTTACTATTGCTTCACCACTTAGTATAATTGAAATAGCCTGATGTGTACTTGAGCTTTGACTCAGTTTTGTTGCTCCTACTGGGATACCATTTAATATCAGGCACTGTCTACAAACAGTCACAGGTACTCCTTATCCTTTGTTCCACTTCAAATACACCCATTTAATTATAACATTTCTTTGTCTGCACACTTAATAAATGTTCCCATTTTTATGCATGATAATCCTTGGGTTTCTCCATCCTCTCCCCACCATTTCCTCATTGTGTTTATAAAACCTTTCTTTTTCCCATTTCTCTTCACATCAAATCCCCCTAGTAGACCACTTTCACCCAATCAATGCTAACCATATTATTTATCTATCCTATATTCTACAAGTTTTCCTTAAGAATTCTTAGTATTGGAGCAGCTAGGTGGCACAGTGGATAGATCACTGGCCCTGGATTCAGGAGGACCTGAGTTCAAATCTGGCCTCAGACACTTGACACTTACTAGCTGTGTGACCTTGGACAAGTCACTTAACCCTCATTGCCCCACCCCCACCCCCACCCCCACCCCCAAATAATTCCTTACAAATATTCACTGTACTGACCTAATGAAAATTCCCTGTGTGGGCATATTGGTCACGTTGTACTAATTCAGTGTCAACATTTGGAACTCTCCTTGGACCACCCACAAGGATGCTGTGTGTATGTGTATGTGTGTGTATGTGTGTGTGTATATGTGTGTATATGTATATGCATATATGTATATACATATATATCAATTTATTGATATAAATTGATATAGAAATAGATGCATAGATATAGATATATACACAAAGATAGATAGATAAATAGATTTTTAAAAAATATCTCAATATAAAAGTCATTTTAAAGGTCTTGAATTAGAGACCTCTAGTTAGTCACTTCAAACATTTGTCTCTAGTTATATTTGATAATAACAACTAGATTTCTCCTGTAACATTGGCCCTCTTTTCACATTTTCCATAATTTGCCAGGACACTCTGACAACATCTATTTTGAAGAGATGTTTTCTTATGGCATGACCTGGGAGAAACAATAACAGTTAACATTTACATAATGCTTTATAGTTTTGCAAAGTGCTTTAAAAAAAAAAACTTGTTCCTCACAACAACCCTGTGAGTTAGGTAGGTGCTATAATTATCCTCATTTTTGGGGGGAGAGGTGCAATAAGGGTTAAGTGACTTGCCCGGTGTCACACAGCTAGTAAGTATCAAGTGTCTGAGGCTGGATTTGAACTCAGGTCCTCCTGAATACAGGGCCAGTGATTTATTCACTGTGTCACCTAGCTGCCCCTAATTATCTTCATTTTTGTTTTTCCTTTTTTTTTTTTAGTAAGGCAATTGGGGTTAAGTGACTTGCCCAGGGTCACACAGGTAGTAAGTGTTAAGTGTCTGGGGCCAGATTTGAACTCAGGTACTCCTGACTCCAGGGCCAGTGTTCTATCCACTGCACTGTCTAGCTGCCCCTTATCTTCATTTTTAAGATGAAGAAACTGAGGCACAGAGAAGTTAGATATGCCTAGGGTCATACACTTAAAAATTTTGAATTTGGGTCTTCCTGACTTGAAGCCACACAGTTTACTGTGCTATAGGAGTCAACCGTATTCCCAGCTTTGCTATGTGGTTTTTGAAGAATAGAATCAATGCAGGATACAATTTTTATTTTTCTGCAGCTGCTACTGAGTGCCCCAGAAAAGCTTCACTGACTTTAGCCACTAAGGTAGGTGGCTTATATTACATTTACATTAATATCAATTGTTTCTTCTTTATCATATGAAAATGACCTGAAAGAGTTAATAAAACTTTCAAAGATACCCGGTGGGGGGGCGGGGTGGGAAGCTGATCATCTGCCTTATTTTTTCTAGCAGAGGAATGATAACTATTTTTCTCTGACATACCTCCTCACATTTAGTTTTTTTTTATGAAAATTAAATTTACTCTTCTTATTTGACAGAAAAAAAAATCCCATAGAAATGAACTTGAGAATATATAAAATAAATTGAGCAAGACCAAAATAGGGATCGAAAAGTTCAATTGTTCCTTGGCTGGTACATATTTCCTAACAGGCATTCGATACATAAATCTCTCATCCGTCCTAAACGGAGCCTTTCTTTTCGGAGCTAGCAGGAAATTAATGTTTCCAATAACAAGAAATGGTCCTCAAAATACAAATACATGCCAGAGAATGGCTTAGTGCAAATGAATTCTCTCTTACCTTTCATTAAAAGGCAGCAGCATCTAGATGGAAGTGATATTTAGAAACACCCTGGAAGAGGAAGAGGCAGAGTTTGTTTGAACCTTCTGTAGGTGTTTTAGTTGGGCAGTTAACTAGGCAAGACAAGAAAAGACTGGAGAAGAACGCAAAGGTCAACCTAACTTTGCTAAGGTTCGACAGGATGTAGAGTTGGATAGAAGCGATCAAGGATTATTTTCCGTGTTTTTAAAAAAGATGATGTCACGGGCCTCCCCAATTCTATGTTTTTGTTTTTGTTTTTTTTGCGGGACTATGGGGGTTAAGTGACTTGCCCAGGGTCACACAGCTAGTACATGTTAAGTGTCTGAGGCCGGATTTGAACTCAGGTACTCCTGAATCCAGGGCCGGTGCTTTATCCACTGCGCCACCTAGCTGTCCCCCCAATTCTATGTTGCCACACAATTTCCATTGTACAGTTTCCAGTGTCGGGTAAAACAGTTAATATTCTTTATTGTTGGCGGCTTTCAACCCAGGTTATAAGATAATGTGTAATATTGATAGTTTCAGTAATGTTATCATGGTGTGGAGGTGGCCCTGGGTTCTTGGATGTCATACCTGTAGATTTCAAACAGGTCTTATCAACATGGAAAGACTTTTGTAGAAGACTGTTCATTTTTGTTCAGCACCTAGCCCATGACCGTGGATCCAAGAAAGCTGTGATTTCCTCTCCCTAGGAATCTGTGGGCTTCAGAACTCTCTCTACGAATGCAGATTAAATCCCCACTAATATTTAGAATTGTAAGGGGCTAAAATTCTAGCTAGTCTGTCTAAAATATCTAATGAGTGGTCGCCAATAAATTATAAGCTTTAGCAAGAGTTAGACTTTTAAGCATTTATTAAGGAGAATAAGAATTTGGTGAAGAGAGAGAGAAAGGCATAGATTCATCTATCTATCAAAGGGAGAGCGCATTTCTAGCTCTCCACCAGAGTCCTCAGGAAAGAGCCCAAGAGAGCCAACCTCACCCCTTCTTCCTCCCACAAGCAAATGTCACTTCCTGATGCCAAAAAAAAGCCACATGACTATTGTGTGACAGGCATTCTGGATACAAAACTAAAAATTAAAAAGTCCCTACCCTCAAGGGGCTTACATAATATTAGGTCACATGAATCTTTCAAGGAAAATATTTCCAATTATTCCTGGAACATCCCCTTTTAGAGTTCAATGGATATTATGAAATCCTTTCACTGGTCCCCCACCCCTCCACCAATAAATAATTTTGACTTTTTTTTTCAGGACAATGAGGGTTAAGTGACTTGCCCAGGGTCACACAGCTAGTAAGTGTCAAGTGTCTGAGGCCAGATTTAAACTCAGGTCCTTCTGAATCCAGGGCAGGTGCTTTTATCGACTGTGCTACCTAGCTGCCTCTAATTTTGACTATTTTTAAGAGGAAAAAAAACCCCACATAGCATTCTTTTTGGGAGGGTGTTGTAAATATTGACAAGATGTCTGGACCCTTCCCCAAAGTATGAGAATCATAAGCACCTTGTCTAATTTCTGGTAAGCACTGATCCTTCACGAATCAAGAGATAAGGCAGAATCACGACACAATATCTGTTAGGAGGCATATTCAAAGGTGGGATAGTGGTAGGTCCTTTATCCGGGAAATGTATCTAAAGTAAAAAAAAGATGGACACACTGACTATAGTCAAGAAATATCCATTGATCATGAGAATGAAGATATAAATGGAGAAGTCTGTTTCTACCTCATTGCTGGACATTACTGAGTGGCCTCCATCATTCTGCTAGTACTGGGAATATCATCGTCTGCCACATATCGCCATCTACTGCCCATTCCTGTAATAGGCTGTTTGGATTTGGGAGATTCAGAAAGAGCTTTCTTGGGGAGGGGGGAGGAACAAAACTAAAAACTAAACTGTTCATGTGAAAATAAATCCAACTACTAAAAATCTGAAAAGGAGTAAAATACAGAGAAAATAATCAATAAAGCTAAAGTATTTTATTAATAATTTATTGTCAGTAAGAAAGACTTGGCTAATGGTTATTTTCCGTAAAAACCTTTACAAGACCATTGCATCACAAATATACAGACACTATAAAAAGTGTGTCATGGTGGTTTGGGATTTAAACAAATATGCAGAGGGTCCCCATTACACTTTCCAATAAGGGAAAAATGTGTTTAATCCTAAAATACAGCAACCCATTTAAGACATCTCCATGTACCGTGTCTGACCTAGAAAGTACCAGATCATCCTTCATCCTATATACAGCTAGTATTGCAAGAATACAGTTATGGTGAAATGTTTGCATGAAAAGTCGTACTATAATGGAAATGGACACGTAGTGAAAGTCCCACAATAAAAATCAGGTCTCTGGGAAATGACAGAGTAACACCACTAAGATTCGGTGGGAAATGAACTGACAAAATATCTACAAAAATCTAATTAAAATTATTAAAAACAAATCTGTACATAACATTTACAAAAAAAAACAGAAAAAAGTTAATGTAATGCAATCTAGATGAATCATGCTAAAATGGTGATGAGGTCTGGATGATTTTTGCTTTTATTATTTTAACATAGACAAAGTAAATTAAAAAAAAAACATTTACTAATGGCACAGCCAATGTAAATCTTAAGTTCATCCAATCACACACAGTAGGTCAGGAAATGAAACCCAGGTAACATGTGGAAATGAGCTGCATGATTCAGGGCAGCCATGCCAATTTTAGCTCATAGAAAAGAAAGCATTCAAGCGCCGCTGCAAAGAAAAATTAAGATCTTCAGGATATCAGTCTAGAATATAAGTTCTTGAAAGTCCAGGCACTTTTTTTTCCCAGAATTTGAGTGTCAGACTTCTGTATGCTGTTGCGTATCCAGTGGAGGAATGGTCACGTCTTCAAAGTGACCATCCTCTCCACTCTCATAGTCACTCATCATTACCTCCGACTCCATTTCGCAGCACGCTGACACATCGGAGCAGGAAGCTGTCGAAGCGTACACAGACATGGACATGTTGTCTACGGTGGGTGCTTCAAAGTCTCTGTTATACCCTGAAGGGTAAGGGGTGAAGGGTTCTCTACAACTACTGTTCTCTCCGTTCGCTGTCTTTTGAGGTTCAGACATGTCTACGGGATAAAAATTGGGCAGAAATTGGTTGAAGTTGAACCTCTGCCGGCTTTTTGTGGAAGAGCCCAAGCTACGCACTGTAGCAGGCATGTCTTTAGGGGGTTGTATTGATTCAAACTGATCACTGAATTCTGGTGGCAATGGCGGCAGTTCATCAGGTGCAGGGAAATCTTCTGGGGGTGGTGGGAAGTCACTTTCAATATCATAACCTCCTGGGTAATAGTCCGTATCGATTGCACTTGGGTCTGTATAGAGAGGGGTTTGTTCATCAATGACCTCGTAATTGGGAAACTCCTGTATATCTGGCAGCGGAACACTTGGCATCCAATCAGAAGTATCCCAGTGATACCCTAGGAAGAGGAAAAATGATACAAAGTGGAATTAAATGTTTTAGCATTTTCTTTCTCATAAATACTCCGAAGAAAACAAAAGACAGTGTAGTATTAAGACATGCTTTATATGTAGGTTAATTTGTTCGACTGAACTGAGTTCCTTGGAGATAATCTGGTCCTTACCCATACACATCTGCTTCATGGTGCAAAAGTTTACTGAGGCACCAGTTATATTTTCTGAAAGTTAGATTTTTATGTATATACATAACAGCCAAGCAATTTAAATGTAAGCAACGTGCTAAAAATTGAATTGTGTATAAAGTATTCATAAGCAAATAAACAAAAACCAACCCAACATGCTTTACTTCAAACTATATTTTCATGAGAAGAATCCCATTTTTTTGGTGTGAAATACATCTTAGTTTAGTTTGGGACTTATTTCATCTTGAGGAATATTTGGTCTAATATCAAGCATTAATTGTGAGTGAAATTTATGTATTAATTGAGCGGCGTAAATAACATACTTAAAAACTCTCAAGTCGATCTTTAAAATGTTAGATGCTAAAGTGAAAAAAATCCAAAATGTGGATTATATTGAGTAATGACTATTCTTTTTGTGCATGCAAGCAAGTTAGTTCTATCCCTACCCCTAGGGTGAAAAAAAAAATCTTTCTCATTTTTGCCTATTAAGATTCTATTTCTTTCAAGATCTTCTCCATAAAACCAGTCCTCTCTCCTCTCTAATTAGAGCCACTAGGGTGCTCTTCCCTCCTCAAACTTTCCTAGCATATTCTGGATCAACACATTCAACCTCATAATCAGGAAGATGTCGCTTCAGATTATGAGCTATGTAAGCCCTGGGCAAACCACTTCTTTACTTCCCAAGGCTCCCAGATAATTCTCTATGAGCAGAGTAGAGGGAGTTGTTCCTAATCATAGGTTGGACCAAAACCCCAAAATAAATACTATGTGGATCAACCCTTTGCCCCTTTTACAACTGCATTAAGACTGTACTTATGAGGGTTTATGCTGTAGGCTGAAAACTGTGTCTTCTTTTCATCTTTATTTACAAAGACAAGAAGTAAAGCAAGGTCATGAATGCTGTATACTTAATGAATGCATCACTTTTTTTTTTTTTAGTGAGGCAATTGGGGTTAAGTGACTTGCCCAGGGTCACACAGCTAGTAAGTGTTAAGTGTCTGAGGCTGGCTTTGAACTCAGGTACTCCTGACTCCAGGGCCGGTGCTCTATCCACTGCGCCATCTAGCTGCCCCCAAATGCATCACTTTTAAAGTTAAACCTTTACATAACAAACTTTTTAAAAAAGTGAATACCCATGAACAACTGCATGCATAAGTCACCTTTTGATTTGGTGAGGTCAGGTGCAGCGAAAGATTCTTTAGACGGCAAAAGTAAAAAGAGAAGAAAATATTTACAATTAGGAATCAAATAGGAAACGTAATTAAGAAACAATAAAGATACAGTGGCTGCCGGTGGCACCAACAGGGAAACGGTTCTATATAGAGCGACCCTTCATCACAAGATTCTAGTCATCCTACTCAAAGGTAAGGGTCATTACCACAAAAACGAAGTGGCTTGGGAGGGAGGTAAGGACAACAATTGCTATGCAATATAAGAACATTCTCCTTAAATAAATTATTTTGTTTTTCTTGTGACTGAGAATCTGCACTTGGAAGAAGTTTTCATGAACAGAATTGTAGAAAATGAGCCAACAAAAAGCTAACCTTAAGCAATTAAAATTATACACTTACGGTGCTGAAAACAAAATAGATATGAATTATTAGCTCTAAGTGCCTGCAGGAACACAATAATTAGCAAGGTTTTAAACTCCATTCTTTTAAGTCATGCATAATCCCCCCCAGGGTCCAAGATAATGGAAAACCACAAAAGTACTGCCAGGGTATTCAACAAAAAAAACGGACACCTGTGACCAACTCCGACGGTTATTTCTTTCCAAATCCTGATCATTATAGATGGAATGTAATGTGATTTCACTGGCTTTAACATTTTTTAACCTATTTCTAAGAAAATAATCTGAACAAACTATTTTCTTTCCTTCGACCTGTAATTACATACGCCCTTTGATCAATATGACACAGAGAAAACACAACACGGCACTGAGTTAAATCTGGAGAATTTTGGCAAACAGAATCTAAGAACTGGAGGCAACTTCAGTGGTTATATACAAGTAGGTCTTGAATAGGGATCCTCACTATCACATTCTTTTTTTTTTTTTTTTGAGGGGCAATGAGGGTTAAGTGACTTGCCCAGGGTCACACAGCTAGTAAGTGTCAAGTGTCTGAGGCCGGATTTGAATTCAGGTCCTCCTGACTCTAGAGCTGGTGCTTTATGCATTGCGCCACCTAGCCGCCCCTATCACATTCTTGATAATAGATGCTACTGAAGACCTCCAGGGACAGAACTCACTACTGTTTGTGGATGGCCAACCTTACTTTTGGAGAGCTCTAACGGTTAGGGAGGGTCTCATTGTTTTTATTGGAAGTTAGCTGCCCCTCACTTACACCATCTGGGACGAAGTCAAAGAAGTTAGTGTGGGACAACAAAGAGAATGTTGGATTTCAAGTCAGTAGGCTTGGGCTTCTAGAACCCGGGCTCTTCCATAGGTCACATGTAATCTGCCCAAGGCTATAGAAGGTGGACCCCTCTAATCGGCGTCCTTTACAATTCTACACTGGTGAGTCTATGACGTTGAATGCCTCTTTCACCATAGCATATCCAATATCTAGAAGTGGCTAGCATGCATCTCCCTTCCCCCAATTTTGCCTTCTCTAGGCTAAATGAGCTACATTTCCTTTAAACAGTCTTTCTATGACATATTTTTAAGTTCCTTTATCACCCTGCTCTCTTCCTCTGACATGTGCACTGGTCTGCTGAAGCACTTCCTAAAGCATGGAGCTAGAAAGGAACACGACAGATGCTATATTTTAACTCTGTATACCAAGGTCTTGAGAAAGCTATGTTCAGTTCTTGTTTAAAATAATACGTGACAAGCATACATTACAGCTATCCTCTGGAAAACTAAACTAGCTTTCACAACTGCTCAGTTCTGCTTCTCTAAATTGTGTTGATATTTGGAGTATTTGGCATATATTCGTTCATTGAGAAATGCAACACAGAATACAGGAGGGTGAAACTGGGGTTCTAATTCTGCCTCTGAATGATATTTTCTAAACTGTATGACCCTGATAAAGTGGCTTTTCTGATTTGTGAAATGGGAATAACAAGTATTTGCCCTACCTACCCGACAGGGTTGTCAAGCTCAAAGGGCCATGTAAAAACTCAGCTATCATCAGTGTACAAGAGAAGGTTCAGAGATAGTCACTAGACCAAATCTGGGCTCGGCTGATTGTTTTCTCATCTAAAGACACAATGATCCCCCCAAATATGCATGGTGCTATTTCCTCATCTGGTACACCGCCAGGACATTTTTCCCTCAGGAAATTAAACATCCTTGTGTTAATATAGTGACAGGAGCATAGTAGAAACTTAATAAATACTGATCAACTGAGGAATTATAATTAGGAAGTCTGTTTTTAGTGACAGTGACCTTTTTCTGACAGCCAAATTTAGCATGAAACTAGTCTACTGTGCCATATCGTTCAAAAAAAGTCTAGAACACAAAATTCCTCAATGTAATAGAGGCTCTGCAGTCATTTTTATGACAAACTGCTGCCACCAATAGGAAATGAGGCACATGTTGCCATGCCTCAGTTCAGGGGTTATCCTTTAACCTTGGACAGGTAGGATGGTATAATGTGACAGTTCTCAGATGTTTTGGTTCAGGGATCCCTTTATATTCTAAAAATTGACTGATGACCTTCCAAAGGGTTTGTGTTTCTTTGAGTTATATCTACTGATATTTAACATGTTAGGAATTAAAACATGTTAATATTATCATGAAAACAGTTTTGACCTCACCAACATTACACTCCCCCCACTCCCACCCCCTAGGTCTTGGACCACACTTTTGAGAACCCCTAGTGTAATAAGTAGATAGGGAGCCAGCCTTGGAGTCAGGAAGATCTGCATTCAAATTCTGACTACACCTACTGGCTGTTACTCTAGCAAACAATTAAATTTCTTGATTCCCCACCCAGGTAACAAAACTACAGAGCAGGTACCAATGTGCAGTCATAAGAGGAGATTCCTCATACAGATGAAATTATAAGCTGGGACCCAATCATGACAAATACCGTCGTGTAAGCTGATTTTCAAGGAAATATTAACCATCACCTTTAATGCTCAATGCAAGTCTTAGAACTTATTCTCTGATGCCAACACCCAAGATTCATGGACCTAAAATAAGCCAGAGCAGGCCTTGGCTGCCAACTGGGAAGATAGCAGAATGATCTACGCCAGTTTGGGGGATTGTGAATAAATATGTCCAATAAACATGTACCACAGAAGGGAGTTTGAATTTCGTTTTTGTTTTGTTTTGAGCACTCTTGAACCAGAGAGGCTTCTAAATGTCTCAGTACCATCCTATATGAAAAACAGAAGCCCTTTTCACTTGAATAACCAAAGAAGACAATGAAGTAACAGTACATGTGTAAGTGCTTCCTGGAGTACATATCTCACAAACACCAAAAAATGCACATATGCAAAAAGAGGAGACAATAAGAGGTCTTTAGATTTTTTTTTTTCTTTTTCTGGGCAATGGGGGTTAAGTGACTTGCCCAGGGTCACACAGCTAGTAAGTCAAGTGTCTGAGGCTGGATTTGAACTCAGGTACTCCTGAATCCAAGGCCGGCACTTTATCCACTGCGCCACCTAGCTGCCCCCAGTCTTTAGATTTTTTATAGGCATTATGGGTCAATAATGTAGGCATTACTCGTCCTGTTGTGTCTGAATATGAAGGAGAGTCTGTTAAGCCTGGACTGGTCCTTAGAACCTATCTCCTTATGTCACAGATGAGAATATTGAGATCAAGAGAGAACAAGGCAGAATAAGTCAATAGTAGAGACAAAGTTCTAACCTGAGTCTCCTGATTTATTCACAACTACTAAAATTAGGAAGTTGGCACCATTTAAAAAATTTTTCTGACATAAAGTCTACTGAAGACATGCTTACTGACTCCCCTTGATACATACAATACATCCAATGCAAGCGAAAAGATTTCACACAAGACACATTTTGAAGACAAATTCGTTAACATAGAGCCAATCATTAAGCCACTGTACCTATGGAGCCAGTGTAAACAATGAAAAGCGAAGCATCTATGTGTGAATGTGTACAGATAGATACCTTCTTTATCCACCATGTCAACGTCAACAACTGCATTGACAAGGTGTATTACCGTCACCAAGGAAGCTTGTAAGGGGTGCAAAAGTTAGGAAAAACTAGAGTTAGTAGAAGTATGAAACAAAACATGAAGAACAAACATGATTCTATCTACCAGGAATGATTCTAACATTGCAGTTGCTGTTACTTATCATTAAATCATAAATTTCCTAGATTGGTTTATTGGTTTCTTTCTCTACAAACTGCCTTATCTATGCAGCTGAGGGACTTTCCCCATCAATTTTCTTATGGTAAAGTCCAGCATTTATTTTTAAGTAAAAAGCACAACAACAACAACAAAAAATATGAAACTTCCCACTGTTTTATCTGAACAACTATACAAACGTCCAAGTTCTTAAAAGTCAACAGAATACAGTTGAGCTTTTTCTTAATTTAAATGTTTCAAGAGCTAAAAATGTCAAGTTCGAAGAGGCAACTAAAATTTTAGTTTAATTCAACAAACATTTGTTAATCACTTATCATCTGCAAAGAATTCTCTTAGATGGGGAGAACACCAAGATGAACAAAACAAGGTCCTTGATCAGAATGTACTTATGGTCCCGTAGGTGGCTAATGTATGTACACAAAGTACTTTAACATGCCTTGGAGAGTTGAAAGAGGCATGAGAGATTAGGGGAAATACTATTTTACTTGAGGGAAAGCATGGAGCAGTGGCACGTGACCTGGACTTTGAAAGAAGAGAAGAATTCCAACAAATGGAGAAATATAAAATGTCACCATGTAGCTATGAGAGATGGGGGGTGGTAGTATGAAGAGCATATTGGTGAGAAGAGAGATAAAAAATAGGGAGTCAAGTGGGAAGATTGTTAGAATTATCCCAGAGACAGAAAATGATGAAGGAGTTTGGTTGCAATGGGAGTTCAAAGCAGTGGGTTGTTGGGAGATAGAATCAACTGAATATGGGTACTGATTATATATGGGATTGGAGGTAAGGGAGACAGAAGAGTCAAATGTATTTCTGAGGTATAAACCTGAGTGAATAGGAGACTTACAGTTTCAAAAAAGTGTGAAATATTAGGCAGATAGGGTTTTGTTTGGGTTTTTTTGGGGGGGTGGGGGGATAAGTAGATAATGAGCTTTGCAACATAAACAAATATGAGCAAAGACTCTGCTTCCCTCAGCTTTAATGTATTGATTTTAGGAAGGTGGGTAAGAGTGTTCTTCTGAGGGCTTCTAAGAGCCAAGGGTGACTCTGTGCCTCCAAAATCCAACTGCTCTGATTTTCTTTAATTGTAGGAATATGAGGTTGGAAAGACTACATAGAAAAAGGGGATGTCCAACAGTGTCAAATGCCAAGGTATTAATGGCCAAGGTCATCGAATCCGTTAAACTCTTTTGGGGAATCTCTTAGCCGATTCTTCAAAATAAAGACAATTTAAAGTTGTATTTGGGTAAAACCTTCACTATAAATGTACTTTTTGACAATTCAATAAACATTTAGCACTTTCCATGTGAAGTGTGATGGAATGCTGATTTGGAATAAGTTCTGGATTCAAATCCTTCCTCTGACATGTCTCCAAGTGACCATGGGCAAGTCACTTTGCCTCCATGAGGACTTATCTCAAAGGATTTATGTAGGACTTATCCACTAAATCCTAGATTGTCTCATGGTTGGTGAATGTGTTTTTGAAGTGTGGATACTTGACATATTGTGATTGATGATTATTAACCCTAAAGATCAGAGTTTCATTTTATAACCCGATGTTATAGTCAATTGATTGGCAAATTGGCAAATCTAGTATCAATCAATTAATCTACGTTCCTACTGTATGCCATACAAAATGACAGATACAAAAAGAAAACGATCCCTGCCTTCAAGGAGAGGGGGAGTAGAGGGGATCTAGAATATAAGCATGTGCAGAATGACAAGGTAATTTCTGGAGGGCCACTGACAGCTGGGGGAAACGGCAGAGTTTTGAGTTAAGTTTCACTCATTTTACTCTGGCATCACCTTCATGTATCTCTCTATATGGGGAAACTTGGGCAGTAATTAGTAGTGTACAGTGAGAGTAAAAGGAAAGAATCAATGCTGATCATTATATCCAAGCTTTCATAGATATGAATAGGATATTTAATAGATTATATTACTAACACCACCAATTATTGTAATGTGTAAAAAAATAGGACTTTGACTTTAAACCTATCCAAGGTATGTGTAACAACTTTTTTCTTTCTTTTTTTGGTGAGGCAATTGGGGTTAAGTGACTTGCCCAGGGTCACACAGCTAGTAAGTGTTAAGTATCTGAGGCTGGATTTGAACTCAGGTCCTCCTGATTCCAGGGTCCGGGCTCTATCCACTGCACCACTTAGCTGCCCCCTATGTAACAACTTTTTACAGAGTGGTGGATTTACTTCTGTTTTGTATATAGCAAAAAATTATTTTAACAAAAGAACATAAATGTTTAATTTTTTAAAAATCTTTAATTTTTTTTTTGAAGGCAATGGGGGTTAAGTAACTTGCCCAGGGTCACACAGCTAAGTGTCAAGTGACTGAGACCAGATCCGAACGGAGGTCCTCCTGAATCCAAGGCCAGTGCTTTATCCACTGCGCCACCTAGCTGCCCCCAAGAATGACTTTTAGATAAGGAGGCATCATGGAAGACAGACCAGGACATAAAGGACTGGCAAAGAAAGGACCGCCAGTTCAGTTATTAGGAATTCAAAATTTTGGCTAGATGCCATCATAAACTTATCAAAGAAGTCTTAGAATAAAATAAAAATCAAGTGTTTTGTAAGGCACATTAAAAATTAATTTTGTAGTTTTAATTCTTATTTTAGTTTATAGACTATACTCTGTTTTTAATGTTTCACCATAATGAGGTTGGATATCAGTGCTATTCACAATGGTTTAAACCAGAGAAGTAAGCCTCTTTATCTCCTGCCTTAAGAGTCCTCATGAACCTCCTTCATTAAAAATGCAAAGGAACACAGAAGTAATTTCTTAAACTTCATTCCCAGTAAACACTCACAAGATCTATTGGAAACTGAAACCACAGCAAAAGGGGGGGGGAGAAACAAACCAAACCTTATAATTCTAGAAAAGAGTCCATGGAAGCTAAATGGGGCTAGAATTTCCCATCTACTCTAAAAAGGAGACCTGGTGTGTTGACTGTTGATTACAAGAAAGCACCTGACCCAGCAAAGCAAAATGCAGCCTTGGCTGTGTGGCAAATAAAACTACATGTGGTCACCCTATTACTGTCCCAAGTGCAGGGAAAATTAGTTGGGGTTTATCATATATTTGTTATTTAGAAATTAGAGGCTACTGCACCAGTTTTGGGGCATTAAGCATTTATTAAAGTATATTAAATATTAGTAAAGAGAGTATGCATGGCTCTGAAAGATAGGAAAGCCTAGGGAAGAGAGAAAATGGGGAACCCTAGAGAGCTGTGTCTGCACTCCCCCAGTTCCTGCACCAAAAGAAAGCGAGTGACTGTGCAAGCTCACTGAGGCCAGGAGCAGAGCCCACCCATACACATTGTTCAAAGCTAATTGGCTAGTATCACTCAAATCTATTGGTTCACGGGATCTGAGGGTGGTTCGATGGAGTCATGATGATGTCAGAGCCCAGAAAACAGGTCCTCTGGAGGGAACAAGGCTTTCAGGTAGGTGTGGTTTTGAGTGATGTAATTTTCTGACTCTGGGCTGACCTTAAGAAAGGTCAGGTCAGGCTCTCTCAGCAGTGGGGCCCCTGGAAGTCCCCAAACCCCTACTATTAAAAATTTTCTCACAGTTGCTAACGTCAAACAAAATATTCTCCATGTATGTTAAGAACATATGAGAATAATGTAACCGGAGATAATTGTGTTCAACAATTCTTATTAACCAATGCACAAATCAGGAACACCCATGGTTGCCGCCAAGGTGTTCACCACTGTAAACATGTAAGCTCTCTAGTGACAAATCCAAACAGAAAAGGGATTTCCCTATGGACAGGGAGGTTCTATTAGATGCTCTTTTGGGGGGCTATTATGCTAATTACATCAAGCCTCATATCACTACAGAGCTCTTTCAGTGAAGTTCACAGCCACTTGAAGGAATCTGCCCATGTCATCTACACAGGGAGAATCAAATGGATGAAAAGGGCGTACTGCCCAGATGGTGATAATGAACGCAGTCCGCAGTCCACATCAGTACATATATATTGGAGTGACACTGAAGGTGGACTGTGGAGAGCCTGAGTGTTATACTGATATTCATGAAATGTTAAAGGTCTCCAGCTCCTTGGATGGCTCCTTTATGAATGAGGATTTATAGATTTATAGAAAGGCATGGATTCTGGAAGGCGTGAATGACTGGTTACCCTTTCCGTGTGAGGGATTTCCCCTAAAAATGAGGTGATAATTTCAATAAACCTATCTGGATAAGTATAGAGAAGCCTCGTGGCTTTTTTCAAACGCAAAGCTCTGTTTATAAAAGTCATTTAAACAGATGCTTGTTGAATTGAACTGAACTAACAACAAACCTGACATTTGGCTCTTGGATAATATTCTCTATTGTACTACTAACTCGATACTAGGCTTAGGATTATTGGGAATAGGAGGAATACTATTAACTTAAGAAAATTACTTAGAAAGTATGTGCAAACTATTAAAGTCCAATTACCTACTGAATGTGAATGATTTATATATTTGCTTGTAGCTAACATAAAAACGGAGGCACTCAGTTTAAATGAGATCTCAAGGGCCTTAAGAAAGGTCGTCCAATTCAAATATGCATAATATAAAAGGAATGAAAAATAGAGACAGCAGCAGCTAAGCACAGTGGGAAAATGGTCTTCTACATACCATTATCATCACATGATTCCGACTGGAAAGAGCTGAGGGACTGGACTTCAGACAGGCTTTCCCTAGCGCTGTAAGGATGCGATATTTTTTCTTCTAGAGGCTTCTTTGAAATACATGGTTCAAGCTCTACCACTTTAGCTAGAGAGAAAAAGTATAGGCAGACAATGGGTGATCAGCCATGACCAAAAATGAACAACTTCAAAATAAACCCCAAGCTGACAATATTTCTGACAGAGGTTTAAGGAGTAAAGAGGATTATTTTGTTTGTTTGTATTTAAACACAGCCCACGGGTCTTCGAACCCCTGGTGAGGAATTTCTTCCACAGAGGTAAGATTAAGTGTTATTTCTTGCATTAGAACCCTATGTTTTTAGGGGTTCCTGAAGGTTCTGCCCAAGAAACACCAGTTTTAGCAATTCCTGCTTAACTGTTCCGAGTTCATTCCTTGACCAGCCTGGCTAAATAGGGAGAAACTCATGATCAGGTGATTCATTTTACGGCCACAGTAATGAATCAAACTGTCTATTAAGGCACAGAAGGGGTGTAATCTGCATGGGTACAGCAAGAAAGCTAAGCCGCAAAATCAGTGGTTTTAAGTGACCACATATAAGAGCCTATTTATAAGTTAAAAAAAAAAAATTGGTTGGGGGATGGTACCTTGAATGACACCCATTAAGCAAAAGCCCAACGGAGCTCTTTAAGAATTTGACTAGGACTGCTAGGTGGCGCAGTGGATAGAGAACCGGCCCTGGATTCAGGAGGACCTGAGTTCAAATCCGGCCTCAGACCCTTGACACTAGCTGTGCGACTCTGGGTAAGTCACTTAACCCCAATTGCCTCACTAAAAAACAAACAAACAAAAAACCCCCAAAAAAATCTACTATGGGGCAGCTAGGTGGCGCAGTGGATAAAGCACCGGCCCTGGATTCAGGAGGACCCGAGCTCAAATCTAGCCTCAGAAACTTGACACTTACTAGCTATGTGACCCTGGGCAAGTCACTTAACCCTTATTGCCCCTCCAAAAAGAAAAAAAAAATTGACTAAGGCAACATAACCTATTTCGATTTTCAAAAGGCAGCATTGTTTAGAAAATACAAGACTGACATCCTTTCAAAAATAGAACAAAGCCCATAACCAAAATAAATGCTCATCTGAATGCAGGAACTTCTGAAGGCTTACAACTCATGCCAGAAAACTCAGATGATTTCTGGATACCTTTCCTGGCTGAATCCCTCCTTCTTAACTACCCTGTATTTATGTGGGGAAGCGAGATGGCACCATGGATAGAGAACTGGCCTGAGAGTCAGGGAGAACTGGATTCAAATTCAGCCTCAGACACTGACTAGCTGTTTGCTCTGAGCAATTCAACTTAACCTGTACCTCAGTTTCCTCATCTGTAAAATGGAGATAGTAATGGCAACTACTTCCCAGGATTGTTATGAGGCTCAAGTGAAATAATAGTCAAAAAGCGCACTCTGTGGTGCCTGGCACAAAGTAGGCAATATGAAAATATTAGCTGTTATTATTATCATCACTATCATTTGTTTTATACTTTTATTTGTTGTTGTGCAGCTGTTTCAGTCATATTTTTTGGCCAAGTTACTAGAGTGGTTTGCCATTTCCTTCTCCATCTCCTTTTACAGATTAGAAATGAAGGCAAACAGTGACTTGCCCAGGGTCACACAGCTAGTCAGTGTCTGAGGCCAGATTTGAACTTGTCATATCTTCCATTCAGATGTAGGCTCCTATAGGATACAGTAGGTGCTTAGTAAGTGCTTGTTGATATATGGTTGAAGACGGCTTAACTTCAACAGATATGCTGCATAATGACTTACCTTCTACTTAGGTTTATTATTCTCAGTTAACAGAACAGGAACTAACTCACAAATCAATTGTTGTGGGAACATTTCAGTGAAAGCACCGAGATCTAGCCAAACCACTTCTTTGCTCAAATTTCTCCAGTGGTTCCCTGTTGTCAGCGAATCGAGTCTAAAATCTTGAGTTGGTGCCCAAGGCCCTCCATAATAAGGAGTGACCAACTCCATCTTTCTTGTCTTATCTCTTTCACGCTCCCTGCAGTATCCTTCATGCGTCAATCAAACTAGATCTCCCCACCATCTTCTTCTACCACCCCAATACGTCCCTTCTGCTTTTCTGTCTCTCTCCTCCTGATGCCACCCATTGACACCCAACTTATCCTTTAAAGCCCAGCTCACATGTTACTACCTTCACAGGACTCAGTAGCATTTTCTTCCTCCTTTTCTGATGCCCTTATGTGCTGTTTCACTATTTTCTACCATAGTTAGTAATCTATTTCCCATAAACTTTATGTCTCTCAATGTCTAATGTAATCCTCTGTATATAGTGGGTACCTTATAATGTTCATTGAATTGAATTCACATGCTGACTCCTCTTCCTGAAAAAAAGTTCTTTGGTACCTTCCTGTAACCTCTAGGGTAAAATAATTAACTCCTTAGCTTTTCATCTGAGGCCAATCACAATTTGGCTTCATCTTACCTTTCTCATGTTATTTCATATTACTCAGCTTTTCTTTGAACTCAACCTTCTCATTTCCTACCTCCATGCATTTGACTCAGGCCATACCTTGGGATGTATTCCTTTCCCATCTTAGTCTGTGAGAATCCTTTTTCTCCTTGATCCTTTTCCTTCCTACCTCACCCTTGAAGCCTTTCTTGATGCTCTTAGCTGTTAGTGAACTCTCCCTTCTCAAATATCCCTTGTCCATTCCTTTAATCTCTTCTTTTCTCTATTTCACTCACTGCCTTATACATACTTATCTGAAAATGTAGTAGAGCCTAATAGAATTTTGAGTTCCTTGAGGGTACATAAGCTGTTTCCTCTTTATCTACATACTCCCAATCTTTGCGCAATTCACTGCTTATTCAGTTGCATAGCCAACAAGCATATATTAAGTGCTTAGCACTCTAAATACTAAAAAGAAAGGCAAAAAAGTCTCTCCCCTCAAGGAACTCAGACTCTAATATGGGAGACACCATGCAAACAACTGTGTATGTATGATATATACCATGTAAATGGAAGATGATCTCAGAAAAAAAGCTCTACTGGGGTGGGGTGGGGGGGTGGGCGGGAAATGAGCAGGGGAGTGAGAAAAGTCTCCTGTAGAATGTGGTATCTGAGATGACTCTTGAAGGAAGGCAGGGAATCTAGGGGCAGGGGAGAGAATTAGGAATATGGAGGAAAACTGATGCAAATGCAGAGTCAGGAGATAAGAGGGTAGCATGGCCTAGCATGTGGCCTGTTGCCTTCTTTCATATGCTTGAAAACAAGGCTTATCCCAGCAACATTTTATTTATGAGGGAAAAAAGGGGTTCTTACTGTCATAGTCGAAATCCCAGTTGGGTTTCTGGATTGAGTCACTGTCTGAAGGTGAATTTGAGGGAGGTGGGGGAGGCAAGTTGGGTGCGACGCTGCAGACAGCCACAGCTTTTCGGTGTCCATGCATTGAATCTGGGTTGAAGGTACTAAACTCAGGATGTTCTGGAATGGCAGACCCTTCAAAGGAATTTCGGTCAAGATTGTTCCTGGAGTCACTTGGAATGCTTGGAGTGTAAGAGATGGGGCGGACGGGCACCTGGGGAGGTACATCAGAGTAAATGCTCTTATTAAGTTTTGAATCAAAATATGGCCTTTGTAAGAAAGCTGTTGTGGGTCCCAGATGTTTGTCCTCAGGTTCTGCTTGGTGCTTCTTCTTCTTATGGATCATCTTGCGGCAGACAACGAATATCACCACCAGGAGGAATATGCCTACGATGAACACGATGATTCCTATTCCTTCGGCTAACCCGATATTCCATGGAGTTGAAACATACTTGTTGGGAAGTGAGTCTTCACAGTGTTTTCCTCGATAGTCAAGGCTACAGTTGCAGCGATAAGAGCCGTGGGTGTTCTCACAAAGAGCCCCATTACGGCAGGGATTGATAGCACATTCATCGATATCATTTTGACACCTGCCAGAAAGAAAGTTAAGAATATAAAAGCAATGACAAAAAAACCGGAGGTTTTTTAGTGATGGTAGAACTTCAGAAACTTTTCCTTTGTTGGAAAATTCCCTTCTACAAAAGCACATTTTTTGGTCTTTTGAAGAGAAGGCCCAGTTTGTAATCTGTCCTTAATTCACTTAGACATTGGGTTTAAATGTGAAAACTCAATAATAGATGAAAATTACTTATTGGTTATAACAAAGAGAGGGATTTAGTCCATTTTTGCGACCTATATCAAGAGAGATTTTGTTTGTTTGTTTGAACCTGTAATTGCATTGGTATGGGAAACACTGGTGAGGAAGCCCCCTATTTACCAAAACAAATCAATAACTCTTCTTGAATTTCCTGTCAGAGTTTCCTGGGGTAATAAAAGGTTAACTGACTCACACAGCTTTTATGTGTCAGGTAGACCTTGAAGCCATGTCTTCTGAGCTTTCAAGCTGGTTCTCAATGCACTATGACACCGATTCTGATATATGACCAACTATATAAAGTATAGAATAAACCTACTATTTCACATGAAATTAGGTTTAATCCAGAAAAGATACGTGTAGGAAAGACATGATAGTCAAGGATGAATGATAGGTAGCTTTTTGTTAAGACAATTCCACGGTTAGGAAGAGTTCCCAGTTCAATTTATTTTGTTTTAGATAATACACATTAAAAAAAAAAATTACCAGTGCTGAAAATAGTTTGCAACACATAGACTGAGTGGAGAAATGATAGAACACTGAATTTGGTATCAGAGAATCTGGTTTCAAGTTCTGGATTAATCATCTGAACTTGGGCAAATGGGTTTTAATTTCCTATAAAACTGGTTTGGGGTGAGGGTGTCAGACTGATCTTTATGGTCCTGTCTAGCTTTAAATCCTATGGACCTTTCAAAAACTGCTCTTCTACAGGTCGCATTTCTCAGATTCGAAGGAGTAAGGGAATCATTTGAAACTCAAAGGCTCAAACAAACTTTCTTGATTTGCCAACCAAATAAGTGTTCACAGATTCGGACTGTGCATCCTGAGGTTTACACATGGAACATTTCCAATATTTGGACTAAAATAGTGCTTTGGCAATAAAGTAAGTTATATGGAAAAAAACCAAGGTAACAGAGAATAAAATCATCTCAACATTTAAGAAGTCACTCTCAATGATGTTTTCTTGCTCTAAAGCTTCGGGAATGTGCTGAATACTTCAATCAACCCAAAATTCAGTCCTTTCTCACTTTTTGCTAAATATGGTAAATAGAAAAGCTGTGGAGAACAATTCTTTTTTTTCTTAGAAGTGGCTTTTAACTTTTTTTTTTAAGTGGCTAAAGAAAGGAGGCACTTGTAATGCTTTGAGTTGAAGGATGTTAAAGTCCTGCCCGCAGATTTTCAATGATTCCTAGTTACTTACAGGAGAATAAAGCCCAGACTTTCTTTACTGCGGCATTCACAGTCTTTTGCAAATATGGTCCAGCCTTATTTTCTTTCTTTCTTTCTTTTTTTCTTTTTGCGGGGCAATGAGGGTTAAGTGACTTGCCCAGGGTCACACAGCTAGTAAGTGTCAAGTGTCTGAGGCCTGACTTGAACTCAGGTCCTCCTGAATCCAAGGCCAGTGCTTTATCCACTGCGCCACCTAGCTGTCCCCTCCAGCCTTATTTTCTACCACATGAACCCTCCTCTCCTGTCAGGCTGTTTGACTGTTTCATGTTTATAACAACATGCTTCTTCCCAGTTCCACAACTGTTCTCATGCCTTCTTCTTTATGTCTAAACAAATGTTAGCTATACTTCAGCTTCCACCTTCTCCAAGAAGCCTTCCCTGAATGATCTTTCCCTATTCTTTAAACTTATGGCCCTTTCTTTGTCAACACCCATGTACCTATTTGGGACTGATTTAACTCCTGCCGTGAAATATCTCTTCTAATGCTATGTGATTTTTCATGTGAGTGTCTTGTCTTTTCCACTAGATGTACTTCTAAGTACCCTCGAAGAAGAAGGGCCTACGGTGCCTAGCACACAGATGTATCCATAAGGTCTAGCATACAGCCAGTGCTTAATAAATGTTTACTGAATTACTGAATTGATATAGTCCGTACAATGCCATGCATAAATAGGAGCATCTCTGGGGTGGGGTGGCCTCGCTTTGGGAAATCACTCTTTCCTTTGTAGACAAAGGGGAGGCCCCATGGTAATTGTGTCTTCATGTTTCATGTTAGGTAACTTTCTAAGATAAATTGGAGTGAAGATCCTTACTGAGAACTCCTTCTATCAATGAAATCATGGGTCCAGCCCCTATTCCTAGAGGTTTCTTATATATAATAAATGGAAGATCAACATAGAGCAAAGAGGTTCTTAGATCTGCTAGAATGACTTATTCATTGAAAAGTTACTGTATTCATTGCCAATCACACATCAATTGCATGTACTGAAGATGGTCTGTCCTTGACAAGTCTCTTCGTTTACTTACTTTAAATCTTGTCCAAACTAGTAATTTGCTTAGGCAAAATTTATTTTTCTTAGTACAAAAGTAAAGTTTAATAAAATTATTGACTAGGTTATCACACTGTCTGATCCAAATTAGTTAGCTTTTACCATATATGTTAATTTGGAGCATGTTAAACAAAGCTACACATGTAAAATGTGACTAATTTGATTCACCTTTCTCCATGAAAACCAGCTTCACATTGACAAATAGCACCATCCAAGCTGTCAAAGCAGGTCCCACCATTTTTACATGGCTCATCTTTACAATATGGACTCAGCTGACACCTGAGAAATCATAAAACTGCATCAATAATAATATTTTTGTTTCAGGGTCAAAACCAAAAAAATAACAAAAAACAACCCACAATGAAATGAAAATAGGAAAAAACCCCAAGCAAATAGAGAGTTCAATAGCTAGTGACAAAAGTAGCAGTGAGCACTAGAGGTTTAAAACTACTAGGGAAAGAGTAGCCAACATACCTCTGTCCAGTGTACAGGCCTCTGCACTGGCAGACAAAGTCACCATTATCTCTAATACAAGTTCCCCCATAGAGGCAAGGATTGGAGGCACACGGATTCACACTGATGTCACAATGTGTACCCATGTACAAGGCACTGCATTTGCAATAATAACCTAAAATAATCCCAAAAAAAAGAGAAAAGAAAAATTATGCTATGATATAATTCAAACTCTGTGAGCTTTTGCTTTCAAGTGCAATTAATTTTAAAGGAAGGTTGAGGGCTATACTTCATTAACTTATAAAGCCTTCCATTGTCCTTATGCATTCTCATTATTCATTCATGATCAATTCTTAACCATCAGAGTTGTACAAAAGTGGAATAGGCTACCTTGGGTGGTAAGAAAGACCTAAGGAGGTTTTCGAGTAGAAGCTGGATGAAAACTCGTTGGAGGAACAATTCCTGATCCATTATAGATTGGATTAAGTGGTCACTGAAGTCCCTAACAACTCTGAGGTCCACCAGTCTATTCTAGATTTGTGAATGCACAAAGGACCTGTCATTTTGTCATGGTGGGGAACCCAGCATAGAACTCCTTCTATGGACACAACCCACTGGGAACGTATGAGATCAGAGCTCAAAGAGTTGCCACTCAAGGGTCACACAAGTATAAAAAGAATGTGAACCTATGTCTTCTTAACTCCGTACTCAGGCACTGAGGAAGGAACTATGACATACCTTTCCATTTTTATTTAGGATAACTAGGGTTGATAGGAAGTGAAATTTTAAGTCAGAAACATTTAGTTATCTGTGCTACATTTTTTGGTTTTGTTTTGTTTTGGTGGGGCAATGGGCGTTAAGTGACTTGCCCAGGGTCACACAGCTAGTAAGTGTCAAGTGTCTGAGGCCGGATTTGAACTCACATCCTCCTGAATCCAGGGCTGGTGCTTTATCCACTGCGCCACCTAACTGCCCCCTATGCTACATTTTTATCTGGAATTCTGAGACAAATCTAAAATTATCAAAAAAGGAAAAGGCACTTCGTTTTAAATCCATTATATTCACTCTTTCCCCTATAATGTCACATCTCCACGTCACTATGGTAAAGTATAACAGCTACTCTTCATACTTATATGTTCAACTAATTTCAAAACAGACCTTCTAAGTCTTACTTAGTGGAGTTTTAGACTGTGACTCTTCAACAGTGCTTGTTCTATTCCTACATCCAGTCTGGAGGAAACTGCTCCTACAACAAAATACATCTTTCCTAATTTACAAAGTGAGGGAATTGGAAAGAAAAGACCTCAGGGCACCGGCGTAACACAGAGGATAATATGCTGGAGCCAGGAAGACCTGAACTCAAATTTCACATTTACTTACTAGCTGTGTGACCCTGGGGTAAGACAGTTATCCTACCTGCCTCAATTTCTTCATCGATAAATATGGAGATAATAATCGTACCTATTTCCCAGGGTTATCATGAGGAAAAAAATGAGATATTTGTAAAGTCCTTTGCAAACCTTAAACTATGTTGATGCTAGTTATTATTATTTATTACTATTATAAATTAGTTGCCTTCAATCAATTGAAGTCAATAGGCCTGGATAAATTATATCCCAGGGCACTAAAAGCCCTATTGAATTGCTTTCTGTGCACTCTGAATCATCATGAATGGAAGGACCACAAGATAAGAGATAGACATCTTTAGAGGAATGGTCTGTAAACATTGAGAAAAAGAAACAATGATCAGTCATCAGTTAGAACAAGTCAGGTCACACTGTTTCCTTTTTGGCAGGGTTACTATTATTAGACTCTTTGATCCTTAGAGTGCTTGTTGACATAGGAAACCTACATTTCAGAAAAGCATTTCACAAAGTCTCTTAAGCAATCCTTGTAGACAGGATGGTCGGATGTGAGTTGTGAAATACTAAATTGGTGGATTCAAAACTAGTTAAAAGATAGGACTCAAAGAGTGGGCACTAATAGACTGATTTCAATATGGCGGTAGTTATCTCTTGATGGCTTTGGTCCTATGCTGCTTGACAAATAGGTCATATTAAAAAAAAACTCATAATTTTAGTGGATTGAAAGTTCAATATAAATCAACTTTGTGACCTGGGCAAAAGACTTCCTGCAGTGGTGATAAAGGTATGGGTGCAAAAGAAGGGAAGAGAGGGGGTAGTACTTTTGGGCCGTGCCCTGGTCAGGTCAAATCTGGAGCGTGAAGTTCAATGCTTGTTGCCCCACAGCAGGAAGAACACTCACAAAGCGGAGCACATCTAGACTATGGTGAGGAGACTGAAGATCTACCATATGAGGATCAATGAAATGGAGTGGGGTTGGTTATAAAGAAAAATGGTGTGATGTCTGTTTTTAAGCATGGGAAGAGCTATCATATGGGAGATGGATTCACCTTGTGTAGACCTTAGAGCAATGACTGAAGTTGCAGAGAGGTAGGTTTTCTCCTGAACTATCAGTAAAACTTAATGACAATTATCGCTATACAATAGTGGAACGAGCTGCCGTGGAAGCGGGGGAGGGGATAGGAGAATCAGCTTTTATATAGTGCTTGATATATTCAAGACACTGCTACTATTCATTTTACAGTTGAGAAAACTAAGGTAACCAACAAGTTAAATGACCTTCCCAGGATCAGACAGCTAGTAAATGTCTGAGTTTATTAACACTGGATTTCTTTAAGAGTGAATGATGGGGGCAGCTAGGTGGCGCAGTGGATAGAGCACCGGCCCTGGAGTCAGGAGGACCTGAGTTCAAATCCAGCCTCAGACACTTAACACTTACTAGCTGTGTGACCCTGGGCAAGTCACTTAACCCCAATTGCCTCACTAAAAAAAAAAAAAAAAAAAGAGTGAATGATGGAGCAGCTAGGTGGCGCAGTGGATAAAGTACCGGCCCTGGATTCAGGAGGACCTGAGTTCAAATCCAGCCTCAGACACTTAACACTTACTAGTTGTGTGACCCTGGGCAAGTCACTTAACCCCAAATGCCTCACCAAAAAAAAAAAAAAAAGAGTGAATGACAACTTCTTAGGAATGTTGTTGGAAGGTCCAGTATTGGATGACCTCTCAGCCCCATTCCAACTCTTAAATGGCTTGGTAAACCAAAATGATTATTTTTTTCATAAAAATATCTGAAGAAGCAATGATGGTTCAAGTTGATAGTTTTTTAAAACCCATTTCTCAACAAAGAAAAAAAACTTCTATCTCTTTTAACTATAAATAACCTACATTTTATCCTCTATGGCTCTCTACTAGTCTCTATGACATGAAATCTGAATTCATTAGTCTGACTTTCTTATCCATACAATGGGGAATTTTAATTTTTTCATGCAGTGCAGAAGGGAGCATAAGGTGTATTTTATCACTGTCCTTGTAAAGTCTATTTTGAGATTCTGGCTACTGGCCAGCTAAATGTTGCCCAGGAAGCCAAATGATCCATTCCTCCCATTCCCCACTTCTAGTAACTAGCCGATAGGCATCACAGCAGTGACAAAAGGGATTTAGCAACTGCTATAAATTCAGATGTTCACATGTTGTAGTGGGGTTCCAGCAGTCCTTGTTCATGGTTCCAATGGCTGATGCGCTAATGTTGCAAGAACTGGAGTCCGGTATCGGTCTGTGGGCTCAGTTCCAACTTTTCCTTGGGCATGGTCCTTTGGAGCTTTGGGGGGATTTCAGGGTCAATTATGCCTTTGGTGTCTTCAACACTGGAAGACAGGTGTTGAAGTGCATCCCTTCTGCTTTTCCCCAGCATGTGACTGAGACTTAGCAACAGATGCTCAGCGGTCAGTCCAGCATCTGTTTCTTAAGCCCGGTTGCCAGGAAGAATTCTAAGATCCATAAAATCCGAGTGGCAAACGCTACCTCATGATATGTATGCAAGTGGCTGAATTCCTGTATTGTACTTTAGAGAAATATCTGACTCTCCTCTTGGTGATCTGGCTAACAATAGCACACACATCAAGAACCGACAAAGGGACTTGTCCTAAATTGTATGTTTGGGTGCCACGTGAAGAATTTTAAAGAAAAAATACAATAAAACCTACCTCCACTGGGTGAAGGGTTACAAATGCCCCCATTCTGACAGGGACTACTAGAGCAGTCTTCTATGGCCATCAACAGACACCCGGGAGACACGTCGACATACTCCTCAATGTGGGCGTAACTTCTCGGTTTGCTGGTTAAAGGAAGTTCTTGACCATTCAAATAAATTGAGTCCATACAGCCTCTGAAGCCATTGTTGACCTGAGGGCTTCTACCAGGCCTTGTGTCCTGCTGACGGATGTGGCCTCCAAAAAACACGTGGTTATCCAGGTTCAGTGTCTTCAGAGTACCTGGGGCTGTTCCTGATGCTGTGTGTACCCTGTCTAGAACAAGCCGGGCATAGTTCCCGTTCACTTCAAGGGACACAGAATGCCACTGCCCATCATTTATCTGAGTGCTCTGAACAGAGACGATTCCAGGCCCACTTCCGCAGTCAAATTTATACTGAAGTCTCCCATTGTGGATCTGTGATGAAAGCATACTATTAACATTCATGGTACTCTTTGGGGATTTTCAGCTACTCCCTTCCCCTTATCAAATAATACAGGAAGAATTCTGATATTTACATATGGGTGAGAGACTGGGGGGGAGGGAGGGGAAGATTTTTGTATTTAACACACAGCAGGCATTTAATAAAATGCTTCCTGAAGAGATGAATGGACTTGATCCTACAGAGAAACCACAACAGTTCTTTTAGGAATCTAAACACCCGGATACAAATTACTCATCCAGGCAGTTTAAAAGTAACCAATAACTGTATACTGTTACAAATAAAGTATATCTTTTAGCCAACATTAATGTCAGTCTGATTTTAAAGACACATTATTGTAGATCTTTAAATGATAAATGGTTTAAATCTTGATGCTTTCAGTCCAGTTAATAAGGATACTTTCTCAATTCTTCTCAAGATTTAATTTTTGTTGTTTATCAGTCATTTTTCAGACTCTTCATGATCCCATTTCGGGGTTTTCTTGGCAAAGATACTGAAGTAGTTTGCCATTTCCTTCTCCGGCTTATTTTACAGATGAAGAAACTGAGGCAAACAGGGTTAAGTGACTTGCTTAGGGTCACAGCTACTAAGTGTCTGAGGCCATATGTGAATTCAGATCCTCCTGATGCTATCCACTGTACCACCTAACTGTCCCCTTTTTTAGCCCCCGAGATTGGGTACCCTAATCTCCCCTAGGCAGGAAGTGCACTAACTACACATGGCCCCAATTCCAATATTTATTGACATGGAAACTTTAAACATGTTCCATTTTTCCAACCTAGGTTGATTCTCTCCTCCTCAGGCAATCTAGTGGCCATGTACTTCTAAGGGGTTAGTGTATTTGTGTAAGACTCATTGCAGACTCCCCAGCAGGAGACTTACTACAGACACGTGCTACAATGCCAAAGCTCAAGATTTAATATTAAAAGGATTCTGAATGTTAACAGTATATAGCTATCAATCAACGCTGATGTATACTTGTGGTGTTGTTGTTCAGTCGTATCCGACTCTTTGTAACTCTGTGAACCATACTAAACATGGGGTTTTCTTGGCAAAGATACTGGAACAGTCTGCCATTTCCTGCTCTGTATACTTATGCAGTTAGTAACAATATGTTTATGCTTTAATATGCCAAAAAAGTTCTTAATCATATTGCAACATCTACAACTGCAAAGAAATGAAGACTCATTTCACCATTTGTGTCTCAACTAATATCTTACTTAAATGTGAGATTTCAATACTTCTCAAAGAATAATAATGATGAATTTTATTCAAGAGAAGTATCTGGTGTAATGGCTGACAAAGTATTGGCGATGGAGTCAGAAGGCCTGAGTTCTAGCTCTGACACTTATTAACCTGTGTCACCATGGACAAGTCACTTAAGTCCTCTAGGCCTTAGCTTCTTCCTCTATTAAATGTAAATAGTAATTCTTGCACTCCCTACCTTAGAAGGCAGGCAAGAAGACAGTAACTTGCAAACTATAAATTAGGTGCTAAGGTGAACTATTACTATTACTGTTGTTGTTGTTGATGATGATAAGAGAAAAAAATGGCCAGACAAGTTTAGATTCTCATGGATTACACAAAGACATGCAACACTGCAGAATTAGGAAAAGGTTCTGTGTGTACCTCCAAAATACTGTAGTCTGTTCCCCGGGCATACATAACAACTGCATGAGTGGAATAAGTTCGGAGTCTCATGGTGAGTTTCATTTCTAATTTGTTTTCATTTTCCATCAGACGGTATTTGACAAAACTGTTGCCAGTAAATGTTACTGATGAACCAACTGTAAATAACAAAGAAAAAAAGATGAGAATAAGAGAACAAGGTTTTTTGTTTTTTTCAAAGGGGGCAGTCTGGGCTTTGAAATACAGTAAGTGAAATCTCACCTGGGCACTGGCCAAATTTGCCACCTGGGCACATGCACGTATATGTTTCCTCTTTTGGATCAGCAATACATTCTGTACCTTCAGGGCATGGATTGCTTTCGCATCCATGATCAACCAGGGGGCATCTTCCCTCTGAGGCAGGGAAGATAGGAAGAAAGGATACTTTTAGTTACAGTCTTTTCCATGGAAGAGATAAGTGGGATGTCGTCCCCTTCTCCCATTTTCTCCCTTAATTCCACACAGACACAGACCCCACAGTGATACTGATTTTGTGAGACACTCTCTTACCTCTGCAAAGACACACAGATGCTCGGTGGTGACGGGGAGTGACAAAGCTCAGCCTGGCAGTGCTGTGAGTTGACATGACATTATCATCGAGAGCCACCTTTTCATCGCAGAATTTGGATGGACAGTCCAGACCTGCGCAAAGCTTGTGGAACACTTCGAGGATCCTCACACCAATGATTTCTTCAAGGTCGGCCACAGATGAGTTTATCTTGTGCAGGAGAACTTTCGTTGAGACGTGGGAGCTACCAGATTTCTCAACAAGCAGTAAGACATCCAGGTTGGACTGAGGCTCCGAGGTCTGCAAACTCACCACCTGTATGTCATTCCTCCTCACGCCCAGGATATTCCGCAAAGCCCTCTGGAAGTTACGCCAATAGTCCCCGACGAACTCCTCAGGGGTGAGGTTGGCGAAGCGGATGGCAATGGTGTGGTTGAGCATTTCTTGTGTGACCTGCTTGATGTGCACCATGATGTCAGCCATGGTGGTGAATTTTCCATCAGTCACTGAGACGTTAAGGAGGTACTGTCCCATGTCTAGCTTTTTGTGCGCTATCAGTTTACCGCCTGTGCTGGAGACAGAGAAGAGGTTGTCCATTCTGGGATCAAGACTGTATGTTAAGGTGTCATAGACATCTTGGTCTGTTGCATGGATCTTCCCAATGACACCACCTGAATACTCTTCCCCAAAGGTAGTAATGAAAATCTCCAGTGGCAAAATGGCAGGGGGATAGATGCTTTCTTCAATAACCCTAATGTCGATATAAGCCAAAGAAGATAACTGAGGCTTTCCATTGTCTGCCACCTACAAGAAGAAGGGAAAATCAATGTTTTGCTTGTTGCCAAGCCTTTTAACAGAAACTTCCCTTAACTAAGAGGTTCAGAGCGCCTATCAGTTGGACTATCTTGTGAAACCTATGGACCCCTTCCCAAAATAATGGTTTTAAATGCATAAAGTAAAATGATTAGAAAGAAAACCGATTTTATTGAAATTCAGGTATCAAAATGTTGAAAAAACAAGCTCATGAACCCCACATTAAGAATCCCTGCCATAAGTCAATGGATTCTAAGCAGCTAGGTATTATAGTGGACAGAGTATTGGACCTGGAAGTCAGAAAGACCCGGTTTCAAATCATTCCTCAGAAACTTACCAGCTGTGTGAGTCTGAACAAGTCACAAGCTCTCTGCTTCAGTTTCTTCATATGTAAAATGGGTGTAATAGTAGCACCTACCTTATAGAATTCTTGTGAGGATCAAAGGAGACAAGATATGCAAAGCGTGGTAAAATGTATAAACCTTAGACTATACAAATGCTAGCTTTTCTTATCCTAAAGCAACATCATAAGCAAACTTTCTCATACTTCATTTCATCCTAAGGAAATCAACATTCTTTTACAGCACTTATTTTAAAATAGTCTTACAGACAGCTCTCTTCAGATGGAAATCAGACTGCGGCAATTTGTCCACCATGAAAATGAGGCTATAAAAATGTTACCTGAAAGGGGTAATTCTTTCTAAGAGAAGGTATCATGTAAAAAGAAAACAGATAGATAAGAAAAATTATGAAGACAAGTGGCCTAAGAAGTCCAGCCATCATCTTGGTAAAATAAGAAAATATGTTCATGGTTCATGCTCAAGTGCAAGGAGAACATCAACTAACTAATAGCAGGGGGAAAAGTGACAGTGGGGGTTAAATAGGGATAGCAAAAAGGAGCACAAACAAGATCATAAGAGAATAACACATCTGTAATCATAAACCAACCCTGAAATCAGTTAAAGGTAATACCTTGACGTGAAGGAAGTAATGATCCTTTACTTTTCTCTTTATGGCCGTTGAGGTTATAAGGACTCCTTCTTGGTTAACTTCAAATGCTTTCTCTTCATTTCCACTCATGATAGAAAAGGAAAAAGGTGGGCCATTATGCGAAGAATCCTTGTCTGTCACCATCAGCTGCAAGACGCTGACACCCACAGGTTTGTTTTCCTATACAAATTTATCAAAAATCACATACATGTGACTACTTACAAACAAATTAAATGTTAAGTGAGAGCATGTGTCATGCCTTGTCTTATGTCTGTCTCTTCAATTTCTCAGCTTCCTTCAAAAGCAGTTTAATGCTGCCTTCTTCAAAAAGCTATTCCCAATTCCCCACCCCAAGGCTGGTGTCCTTTACTTGCATATATCCCTTTTGTGCGTAGTTATTTACATGAGAATATCTGAGGATTGTTTTGGACTTTCTTAGTATCCTTAATATTTAGCATAGGGCCTGGCACACAGTTAGTACTTAATAAATGCTTGATAGAACAATTCAAAGTGAAAATCTATTGGAACTAGAGAATCATATTGCTATTCAAAATTTTTGGTCTATGAAGATCATCCATTTTTTCCTTCCTCTTATTTAGAATAGTAATACTAAAACCAGTTCCCAAATGAAAGAATTTACTGCCAGTGAGAACGGCATAATTCGAAATAGTGCTTGCACATAGTGGGCGTTCAACAATTACTTGTTGGACTGGATTGTGCAACCGTCCTTCAAAGTCCTCAATAACATTACAAATGAATGCTTCTGTGCCTGCTCCAAGGACAAGAAGATAACATAGTAGCTGTTGGAATTCACTTTTTTTTGGAGTGCATATGGGACAGCAAGTTCAAAGGCACTGAGACAGGAGGTGGAATGCTGGGTTAGGTTCTGCAGTGTTGTTGGTTGTTATGTGTTAAAAACACATGTATGTGTATGTGCTTATTCACACGTGTGTATCTGTGTGGATCTGTCTGCACCTGTGCCTGTAACAGATTCACCTTCACTGGAGGTCACATTGCAAAGGCTGGATGACCACTTCTTTTGTTTTTTTTAGTGAGGCAATGGGGGTGAAGTGACTTGCCCAGGGTCACACAGCTAGTAAGTGTTAAGCGTCTGAGGCCGGATTTGAACTCAGGTCCTCCTGACTCCAGGGCCGGTGCTCTATCTATTGCGCCCCCTAGCTGCCCTGGATGACCACTTCTTAAGGCTATGACAGAGGGGACTCTCTCCCTTTGATTCAGATTCTACGTGATGACTCTTGGTGAAATTACCTGGATGATTATGCTATAGTTGCCCTTTGAGAAAACCGGAGGATTGTCATTGACATCAGATACATCGATGTTCACAGTGGTTGTGTTGACTCTGGGTGGGCTGCCATTGTCAGCGGCTTGGACTGTGAGTGTGTAACCTGAAATCTTTGGAAAAACAGACAAACACATTTTTTAAGCCAGAAAAATCTACAATCTTAACTCCGAAGTCTATATAACCAATGGAAAAGCAGAGCCAGCAAGAATAGAATCTTTTCCCTATACACTGATAAAATAAATCATCAGTCCCTGGGCTAGAAAAGTGCTGTTTCTAAAGTTCACCTATCAGTTATTTACTTGGAACGTGGTACCTATCTTCCCACAGAGATACCACGGACATTAGTGGAGTTCTCAGACAAGCCCCTAAAGCCTGCATCAGTTCACAATGTAGTCAAAATACTTTCCATTAGAATTTTTAGGAGTAGAAAACAAAACTTGATATACAGTGAATTAAACAAAATAATAAAACTTATTAATGTAATAGACAAGGAATAATAAAAAAATAGACAAGGAATCTTGAATGTCCATTCTCCTCCTGAGTCAACCGGCCCAAGCAAGGCACCAGCTGAATAGGTGTGGGTATTTTTTCACATTCTTTCTAGATAAACTTCACACAGAATTTCTCCGTCTAATCTATCCCAGAAGTTTTAGCCTTTGATTCTGTTACTACCTTGTGATCTTGCTCCCAAGATTATCTGGGAGAAGAGTCAAGAGTTAAGACTTCTTTACCCTGAATGCTTTGTAAGACTGCACAGGTATAACCTATATCTGATTGCTTACTGTCTTAGGGAGGAAGAATAGAATTTGGAACTCAAAACTTTTTTAAAAAATTGTTTTAACATGTAATGGAGAAAAAATAAAATATAATTTTTTAAAAAAAGACTTTTTTCCCCCTGGTGTCCAAAGAAGAAGATGTGTCACTTGACTCTTCCCTGGATGATCTACGTTTCCTTTCAATGAATGATGGGAGGAACTTAAGAAGGCTGGTCTCCAGCACAATAATGGTACAATCTTACCCCAGTCCACCATTCCAGAGACATCTACATAGACCCTGACCTCATCTCCTGAACATAATTTAAAAGATTTTATTAATCACCTCTATCACTTTGCAGAGATTCTCCTTGTTCCCTCCCTCCAGAAATAGAACAAACTCTAGTACAGTTAAAAACCAAAATTATCCATGCCTGAAAATGTATGCCTCATTCACCCCCTGGAGTTTGTCACCTTTCTTTAGAGAGGCCTAAGGTAGATAGGAATTGTGGGAGTCATGAGTTCCCTGATGTTACAAACAGAAACTGATCAAATTCTGCACCTCTAGAATATTCTCCCCCATTTGTTCCTTTTCTAAACCCAAATCCTCTTTGAAGTCCTAGGTCAAAGGCCTTCTCCTCTAAGAAGCCTCCCTAGACCACTTCCTCTGGGAGTGATCTTTTCTTTATCTGCACTTGAAGTACTTCTTACCTACACAAGTGTTCTGACTGCTTGTGCACCCGTCCTCTCATCTGACACTTGGTACTGCTATTTCTCTTCTGGTGTGTGTAGCTTCTCTCCCCAGCTAGGCTCTAAGACCCCTGAGAGCGGACAAATCGTGGTGCTTTGCACAGCCCCAAGCACAGTTCTTGGCTGGTAGAATGCTGGTACCCCAAAAGTATGTCTGTTGTTTGACTTTTACCCCACCCACAAAATTCACACAACAAAACAAACAACTGTTTCTCTCACCATTTCCCGGTCTAGAAGTTGAGTCACTTTAATTTCCCCTTTTACAGGATCAATAGTAAAGGGATTCCCCTGATTGCCATCTATGATTGAATAGTGAATGTGACTGTTTGAGGGGCCATCAGCATCATCCGCCATAACCTAGAGAACACAAAACCTCGTTTAGAAATTGGCCTTGAGGGGCAGCTAGGTGGCGCAGTGGATAAAGCACCAGCCCTGGATTCAGGAGGACCTGAGTTGAAATCCAGCCTCAGACATTTGACACTCACTAGCTGTGTGACCCTGGGCAAGTCACTTAACCCTCATTACCCTGCCAAAAAAAAAGAAAAAAAAGAAAAAGAAATTGGTCTTGAGATGGACAGAGTGCTACCAAACACACTTATCCTAAGAGAAGGCGGCCAGCTGTCTGAAACAGTGTTCTCAAAGCCAAAAACCCCACCATTACAGTCTGTATTTCACTAGTGAATTACAGACGGATGGATGGACAGACGGACAGACGGACAGACGGACAGACAGACAGACAGACAGACAGACAGACACACACACACACAGCATGACAGAATCTGGACTTGTGATTTTTTTTTTTTTTAAGAGGGAATTCCTGGGTCAGGCAACTTTCTACCCATGGAGGTCAGAACCTTCTCTCCAACTTACGGGTTAGAGACACACCTCAAATCACTGAGAAGGAGATTTGCCCAGGGTGGCAGAGCCAGTCAGCGTCTGAGGCAAGGCTTGAACCCGGGTCTTCTTGTCCCCAAGGCCAGCTCTCTATCTCCCTTGCCACACAATGCCCTACTTGTTGTATATATAAATATGGTCCAGTGTCAGTTAATATACTGATCATCTTCTAATGTCCTCATAAGGTTTGTGAGCAAGATAATCTCATAGGAATCTCTTACAAAGATGGTGGGGAGAGGAGAGGAATAAGAGAGTAATGCCTACAGTGACAACACTCTGTTCAAGAACGGCGTCTTCACTGATCACTGCAGTATAGGTATCCTGGCTGAATACTGGGGTGTTATCATTGATATCTGTGACATTAACATTCACTGTTGCGACGTCACTCAGAGAAGGTGTGCCTCCATCTGTGGCTTCGACTGTCAGGTAATATTCATGAGAGCTTTCATAATCCAGGCTGTCAATAATAAATATGGCTCCTATAAAGGAAATCAAATAGAAATACTTTTAAGTTGTTAAAAGGGACAACACCTTTCTACTAAGATAATTTCCTCTCGACTTACAGACCAGGGGAGTGTAGAATGTGCCTTTCCTTAAATCGTACCACCTGGGAACCCTGAAATTTGGGACAGTGTGCCCCACTTTAAGATAGGGTTAAAAGATAATTTTCTCTCAATTTGTGACTTTTAAGTCTTTAAACCAGATCAAAATATTCAGGTACATCTTTATAGAAACTAGTCTCTTTACAAGTAGATATAATGTTTCATTTCCAAATGCGTACTCTGAAAACATTCCTCTAGAAATGTTCTTTGTCTCTTACCTGCTTACTTTTGTCCCCCATTTTCATGATAATTCTTACTTTATTACATTTAAACTATTCTCTAGGCTCTGTCTCTGACTGATACTCAATTGCATTCAACAATGAATCAATCAACAAGCACTTATTAAGAGCCTGCTATGTGTCAGGTGCTATGCTAGATGCTTGGAATACAAATATAAAAGTGGGACACCTCCAGCCTTCAGAGTTCTGTATTGATACTAGGAGAGACACAGCATCTTCACAGATAAGCAAATTAAGGTTATATGAAAAATAAATATGGGGAACACTGACAAGTAGAAGAATCTGGAGAGGTCTCTTTAAGAGGAGAGCGCCTGAAGAGAGTTACAAATGGTAGAAACAAAGAGGGGGAAGACTTGAGGCATGGGAAAGAGTCCATGGCAAGATGGGAGGTGGGATGTCACGTAAGGGATACAGCAAGAAAGCTAGCTTGGCTGTGGCATGTAATCAACCCGGAGAGGCCAGGGCCAGATAATACATTATCTAAGTACCAAGTGTCTGCAAGGATTATGCTAAAGAATTGGGGATCAGATGATACAAAATTAGTCACTATTTCTTAGTACAGTGCTTGACCCATATGCAAAGGCTTAGAGAAACACTTGCTGTCAGACTGACTGACACAGCCCCTTGCCTTTAAGGAGGGAGCTTTACAAAATAAGAGGATAAAATTTAAACATAGATAAAATATCCATGCAGAAAGCTAAAATACAAGGTTGTATGTGATAAATGTCCAGGTGAGTCTGAGACAAAGGACTATGTATAAAACTCTAGAGAGAAATCACTTTCAATTGAAGTCATGAGGAAAGATTTCATAGGAGAGATGGTACCTGAATTGGTTCTTGAAGGGAAAGATTTCAACCAACTGGGACAGGGTAACAGTGCATTCTTTCATCCTGAATCCAGATCATCTACATGCCATGGTAGCGGGAAGAAGCCTACCATCAGAAGGAATGTTTCTTCTCCCCTCCCCTGCCTCAAGATGTGGAGGAAGGAGGGTTCTGTCTCGCCTCTCCCCAGGCCACCCACACTCCACTTTAGGTCTTAAGTATCCCGGGATCCTTCCTTCCTAATCTTATTTTCAATGCTGCTTTTCACTCTGTCTCCTCCTGGCTGAATGCCATCACCCCCCTCCACACTCACCCCTGCAGGAGGGAGCCCGGAATCCCTGCTTCCGCTTACATCCCCCGGCCCACTATCTCCTGAGCACCAGACATGGCTGTTCACACAGGTCCAATAAAAGGAGGCTATTATCTTTCTGGAAAAATGAATGTTCTCCAGGGCTTATCATCTGCCCCCCTCCCCATGTCTTCCAAAGCCTTGATCAGTGGCATATAACCTTTCCTGAAGACCCTTAGGGCTTGCCAACCACCCACTATGAACCCCTGGGACTCTGGGGTCTTCCTATCTAACTCTGCAGCTGAAAGGTTTTTTTAAAGTGCTGTCTCCCCAATAAGAGGGTAAGTTCTAGAGCTGGGTACAAAGCAAATGCCTAATGTGCTTTTCATTTATCTTTCATTTTTTTGTGGCATGAGGGATAGCTGTAAGCAAAAGCCTGGAGATGAGATTGGGTAGCAGGAGAATAAACGATGGTGTGTGATCCACTTGGGCTGGGCTGCAGGTTTTCTGAAGGGAGACAATGTAAGACAAAACCAAAAAGGAAGGCTGAAGTTGGGGCCCAGCACAAGGCCTTGAGTAATATTTTATCTGATAATCAATGAAGAATCACTGAATGTGATGTGAGCAATGCATTAAAAAGATTATGCAGGGAACAATAAAGGATGGATTGGAGAAGGAAGAAATTAAAGGCTAGAACACCAGTAATGACAATCACTGAGAGAAGTCATGAAGACCTGAACTAGGTACTTCTAGTGGGAGTGGAAAGAAGGGGATAGAGGCAATGTCATGCAGAGAAATGGAAGCTAGATTTAGAGTTCAAGAACCCAACTTCGAATTCTAGCTCCATTACTTTTTTTTTTTTTTGCAGGGCAATGGAGGTTAAGTGACTTGCCCAGGTTCACACAGCTAGTAAGTGTCAAGTGTCTGAGGCCAGATTTGAACTCAGGTCCTCCTGACTCCAGGGCTGGTGCTTTATTCACTGCGCCACCTAGCCGCCCCCATTACTTATTATTTATTAACAAGAGCCAGGCAACTAACTCCTCTGGCCTCTAGTTTCTTCATTTATAAAGGGAGGGAAGGGGGGAGGAAGGCAGGAAGGAAGGCAGGAAGGAAGGCAGGCAGGAAGGAAGGCAGGCAGGAAGGCAGGCAGGAAGGCAGGCAGGAAGGAAGGCAGGCAGGAAGGCAGGCAGGCAGGCAGGCAGGAAGGAAGGCAGGCAGGCAGGCAGGCAGGCAGGCAGGCAGGCAGGCAGGCAGGCAGGCAGGCAGGCAGGCAGGCAGGCAGGCAGGAAGGAAGGAAGGAAGGAAGGAAGGAAGGAAGGAAGGAAGGAAGGAAGGAAGGAAGGAAGGAAGGGAGGGAGGGAGGGAGGGAGGGAGGAAGGAAGGCAGGAAGGAAGGCAGGCAGGAAGGCAGGCAGGAAGGAAGGAAGGAAGGCAGGAAGGAAGGCAGGAAGGAAGGGAGGGAGGGAGGGAGGGAGGGAGGGAGGGAGGGAGGGAGGGAGGGAGGGAGGGAGGGAGGGAGGGAGGGAGGAGGAAGGAAGGAAGGAAGGAAGGAAGGAAGGAAGGAAGGAAGGAAGGAAGGAAGGAAGGAAGGAAGGAAGGAAGGAAGGAAGGAAGGGAGGGAGGAAGGAAGGGAGGGAGGGAGAGAGGGAAAGGAAAGGAAAGGAAAGGAAGGAGAGAAGGAAGGGGGAGAGGGTTGACCTAGATTACCTCCAAGGCCTCTTCCCATCCTAAATTGACAAGCCCAAGGAAACTGATAGAAGCTGGAAACTGACTAGACATAAGGACTGATGAAAAAGGAAGAGTCAGAGGTTTTGAGTTCAGGAAAGCTTTTTGTGCCTTTTCAGAAACAGTGAAGCAAGAAAGAAAAGTAACTTCTTGGGGGTGGGGGGAGGATGTACTGAGAGATAGGGGAGTAGACTGGAGTCATTGGGAGGCCTTGGCTTTATAGTCAAAGGTTCAGTCCCATCTCTGTTACCAAGCAATCAACAAACTTTTATTAAGGTTCTCCCAGGTGCCAGACCACTAGTCTAGTGCTGGGATACAAATTCAAAGAGTGAAACAATCCCCACTCTCAATGTCTCTAGGATGACTCAGTTTCCTCACTGGTAAAATAAGGGGGATGGATTAGATCTCTAAGGTCCCTCTCAGCTTTCAATCTTCTGATCCAATATGAAACAAGGCTTCTACTGTATTTGAAATTCAGGCAAGGGCTACCATCCACATGGAATCTTTCCTTGTCCCCTAACTGCTAGTGCCACCTGGGAAGTTAGTACTTATTCTGTATGTTACTTTCATTTACTTCTCAGTGTATGTGTCATTTCTCCATGTAGTATAAGTTATCTTGCATTTTTGGCTTTGCCTAGCACAGTGCCAGGCATGCAGTAAGGTGTTAATTACTGCTTACTGACTGACTGATTCTCTTAAACTTAAAAAAAAAAGACCTTGTGGCAAGAATAGTGAAAATCGATTTTCACTGGGCCACATTTTGAGAGGACCACAGCTACTTTTAGAGGGTGGTTTATCCCAAGACTTCCCAACTTAATGTGTTCAGATGTCACACCCTCTGACCTGACTGGTGGCCCATGGGAAAATATGATTCAGAGTAATTCAAATGCTAGAGGTAGGCTTTAACAGATAAAGGACCACATCACTTGGAGAAGAGTCACTTGCCTGCTATAGAAACTTAGATTACGGAGGATGAAACTGATGACTCACCAGCAGGTCTGATTTACCTATCAAATGAGTTCACAATGGAGAAAAACAGGTACTAAGGAGAGAAACTTTTCAATTAAGCTCTATTCCTCCAGCCCTGACGAAAGCAACTTTGCAAAAGTCTAACTGAATAATGCTCTAACTGCAATGACAGTTAATTTTCTCATGGGGCTGTTGTTTTTTTAAGCAAATCAGACACAACACACATTTATTTTCTTTTTAACCATATCATTTAAGACTTTTAAAAACTTTTCCTGAATCCTTTTCAACTACTACTTAGGCTAAAAAAATGAATGCATTTAGTGCCTTATCTCTCTCTCACACACAAGGGTATTAATACATAAGTGTATAATTTGCCTAAATATTATATATAAAATACATAATTATATAATATATAAATGATGCATCATATAATTTAAGAGGCCAAGCCATAAGAAGGCAACTATTTGGTGGACTAATATAAGGTTTCCATTTGTGACAGGGGCTAAGTTACCTGTTGTAGAATCAATACTGAATTTCCCATGCTCATTGCCACTGATGATTGCATAAGTGATCTCTGCATTGGCTTCAATATCCCGGCTGGCCGCATAGACCTGAAGAACCTCTGTTCCCACGAGGATGTCCTCAGGCACCGTGGCTCCATACTCACGATATTCAAACACAGGTGGATTATCATTAATATCCAAAACAGAGACAACAACAGTGCCGGTAGCAGTCAGCCTCCTTGGCACACCCTGATCTACAGCTTTCAAAATCAGATTGTACACCGCCTGTAACTCTCGGTCCAAAGGCTTCTCCAATCGGATAATTCCAGAGGATTCATCAATGGAGAATTGCCCATCTGCAGAGTTCAGCAATGAGTAGGAAATCTTGTGATTTAATCCTAGCCAAAAATAAAAATAACAATTATATACATAGATGTACATATAATACATACATACAGATGTTTGCGTGTAGGCATAAAAATAAAAGCACATTGAGGAAGATGCTCTATAAAAATAAACATTTTTATTTAAAGTTTTGAGTTCCAAATTCTATCCTTTCTCATCCCCCTCTCTAAGGTGATAAGCAATCAGATAAAGGCTATACATGTGCTCTTCTTCAAAAGTCTAAGGGAAGTGGGGAATTTGAATGACTGTGCAAAAGCAAGGGTTTTTTTTTAAATGTAAAAGGAGATAATATTTATATCAAAGTTAATCTTAGGCTTATCTCTAAATTTAGACAATTTAGAGAATATACCCCAAGCCTTCCAAGCTCATACTGGTGTGATCAGCCACGGTTGGACACTATCTTGACCCCAACATAGTGATTGGTCCTTTTTGAGAACAAAGGACAATCAACCAGGCTTATTATACTTGTAACTACTGGTCAATACTAACCAACTTTTCCTGATCTGTATAAGAATTACAAATAACACACTGAGAAAACACCTGGCTCTTTGGAAATCTGAAGTACAGCATGATGCCAAATTCCAAGACATACTACAGAGCCAGCCGCCCTTAATAATTCAGTATATTAACTAATTTTACTGATGAGTAATTGCCCTCTTTGCCGTTCTCAGACACTTCAGTGCTGCATTCAAGAAACATATAACTTTAACTTCATGTCAAAATGCTTTGAAATTAAACTGCCATGACCTGCAGCACTGTTCTTAAAAGATATTACAACCTGCTTCATGAAATTTGACATTTCTCAAAGTCTGGTGTTGTTAAATACTGAAAGACATAATTTGCTCCTGTCATTCTCCTATAAAAGGAACTCTAAATTCTCCATAATAACAACTCCCATTTATATGGTGCTTCAAGGCTCTCAAAGCACTTTGCACGTCATTCAAAGCTCAGGCATGAGATGCCAAGCAGGATGACGAAAATTCACATTTTTTTAGAGTGTTTGAAGGTTCACAAAACACTTTTCTTCAAAACAGTGCTGTGAGGTGGACAGCAAAAGCATTTTCATCTCCATTTTACAGATGACAAGACTGACACTCTGAGGAATTAAATGACTTACATAACAGAACTAGCAAGGAGCAAGTCAGGATATAAACCTAGGTCACCCCGAGTGCAGTGCTCTGTGTCACTGTCTTTGTAACACAAGGACCTAGCAAAATGCCTGGCCCATAGGTGGTGCTTAATAAACACCTTTCCGACTTGGCTTGCCCACAGTGATAGCTAGCTAGTATGGGAGCAATCTGAGGCAGGATTTAAATTTCTGGACTCAAAGTCCAATGTTTCATTCATTACGACACTTTAGTTTCTTCACCTAAGAAATAAAGAAAGGAACCGATGAACTCCAAGGTCCCTTTCAGTCATGATCCAATAGGGGAGAGAAAGGAGGTGCTATTTATATAGCACCTCTATGTACTCGATGATCTTTACACATATTATCTTATTTGATTCTCACAAACCCCCTGGAAGTTAGGTCCTATCATAATCCCCATTTTATAGTTGAGGAAACTGAGGCACACAGAGGTTTAAGTGATTTTGCCCAAGGTCACACAGCTAGTAGGTGTTTGAGGATGGATTTCAATTCAAGTCTTCCTGATTTCAAGCCCAGTGCTCTATCCACTGCACCACTAGCTTCTTCTCTACTCCGTTATTACTAATATACCTGCATCTGCATCAGTGGCCTGCACTCTCGTCAACGGTGTCTTGGGCTCAGTGTTTTCAAACACTGTAATGGCATATGGATCAGCTGAGAATTCTGGGGCATTATCATTGACATCTTCCAACGTGAAGACAACACTCATCTGGCAGAATCGCCCTCCTCCGTCTGTAGCCTTGATCAAAAGATTATAAACTGCTTGTTGCTCACGATCCAGGGGGGAAACTGTTTTCAATTCACCTAAAAACCAAACAAGACATGCTAAAGAAAGAGACTCACTTGGAACTTGAAGAGAAATTCTGCCCTAGTCATCTATAACATTGTGTCTATCCACCGCTCCCCCTGCCCCAGCTTTGCTTCTACACGAGCACTAGCTGAATAAATGGCCTTCCTTTGGTGAACAATTTTGTCAGTGCCCAAGTGAAGAGCTGCACCAGCCTGGCCAGTCCCAGGTTCACAAATTATGTCTGTTGCTGGGGGTTTTAATCTTAAAGATTCAAAGCAAGCGCCTATACTTATTTCCAACTTATTTCCATCAGTAAAGTATCTATGGAAGTTAACCAACACCTAAATTTTTGCATGTAATAGAATCATGAGATCCACTCAAGAAGTCCAGATTTGTATGCTTATGACCAGTTCTGAGAGAAGATATCTAACAAGGATAGTTTTAGTGATAGACTATTTTAATGAAGGAAAATTAGGAAGGGCGAAGATGGCAGCAATTAAAAACCAAATTAAATACCATTTGTTATTTTAATTGTGAGTATTCCAAATTACATGTTTATGATGGCTAATTGATGTATCATGTTTCTCCTCAGGAGAGACAATAAAGTCAAAATAATGAAGAATATCAGCAATAAAAGAGGCAAAGCAGCAAACGTAAGGTATGACTTTTAACTTGAAAGAAAAAGAGTAAGTTAATATAAAGTCAAAGGAAATTTAAATTATGATCTCATGGGATTGTTCTTTTGTTATTTAACTATTTTTCCCCCCATGGACTTTTAGACTTTAAAAAATGTCATTTATTTAACATCAAAAAAAATATAAAAAAAACCAAGAGAGTTACCGGTAAGACTGTTGGGAATGACCTAATTTGTATTTGACTTTGTTAGAAGCTGCAGTTCAGTTGCAGCCAATTGCTTTTACCTGTATCTGCATTTAGTTTGAATTTTTCTGCACCAGGGCCAGACAACGTGTAAGTAATTTCCGCATTGGAACGGATATCTGCATCTACAGCAGAGACCTGCAGGATTAGTTTCCCAGGAACGATATCTTCAGGAATTGTATCTGAATAGGCACTCTAAAACATTTGAAAGGGAAAAAAAATGAACTTGTGATTGGGGTGAGAGAGAAACATCTGAGTCATTTTTAGTGACACTTCATAAGACACGACTAGGAGATTACCTGCCAAAAAATAAAAATCTCTACAACATTTTTCTCACTCTACACTATTAAGCAAGTCAATTAACATTATTATACACGCGATAAACTTCATCCAATTAGGAACTACAGAACACAATAAGCAGTGGGGCAGCTCTGAGGATGATTTTTTACCAGAAGTTCAAATTTGCATTTACATTTCAGGATATATTTTGGACAGAAAGTGGTACTGGTGTAGAACATAGAGAGTCAGCCTCATAGTCAAGGAGACCTCAGTTGAAGCCCCAAGTCTGACATATACCGCTAGTATGTGACCCTGGGTAAGTCCCTTCATCTCCGGAACCCAATCTGCATTGATGGAAAGAGTCTGCTAAGGAGTAGGTCTCTGGACCAATGAAAATACAGGTGCTAATCAAAAAAAGTTTTGGATAACCTAATCTGTTAACGCCGTTTATTACTTAGCTATATCCTAGTGATCTTAAGAGAAATCTTAAGTAGCCTCTTTTGCCCAATTATATTTTGTACAAAAGTAAATACTGAATATTTATAACCATAAAAAACCTTATTTATTTTTATAATCATGTACACATATACAACTATCACTAGTTCTAGATGTTTTGGAGCTTATAGTGTAAACAATATACACACGAAGTCTAGATTTTTCTGAGTTCAGTTCTATAAAATCAAGAAGACATTTGTAAATACTGAACATTTTACTTGATTAAATTGGGATCAATTGTGAAAAAACCTAAAAGACATGGAACTACACTCCTACCTTCTGCCATACTCTTGAGCCAATTCCCAACCTATGTCATGTTGTGTGGAGCTTCAGCTCCTGTTGCAGAGAGTGGTTGGAGAAAGAAAGGTAAACCCATTGCCAGATCCACAACAAATAGGCATTTTCTACCTTCAAGGGGACTCTTTCCAATGCAAAGTAGTTCTCTTACTGATGCTCACTGAGTCTCATTATTCCGACATGAATCCTTAACGTCAGCCAATCTTGACTATCCATCATTCTCCAAATACTTCAGGCACATTTCTGCCATATTTTTTCTAAAGTCCTTCACTCTACTTGGAATCCTAGCTTTTTCTTGTCTAAGTCTTCATCTTCCTTTGAGGCCCGGCTCAAAGACCACCCACAGGGAATTCTTTCCTTTGTTGGTCTTCAGTGATGACTCTTTCCTCTAAACTCCTACAGAATTCTGGGCCTATAATATCAGTCTGGTGCTTATTCTACCCTGCTTCGTGTCGTTATTTCTCTTTCTCCACTTACACACTATTTCCAGCAATTAGGTTATGATAACTTACACTGCCATAGTGCTTCAAGGTAACCAAAGTGTACTGCAGTATGCAGTACAAGCATTATGATTTCCCATGTCTTCCCCCATTTTACTGATAAGGAAATTGAAAGAGCATCAAACTAGGGGATCTGGGTCTGAACCCAAATTCTGCCACCTGAGTAAGCCCAAAAAAGTTACTTAAATTCTTTGGGCTTTATTCTCCTCCATTATAAAAGGAAGGGGTTGGAACTAGAGGAATTCTAAGGTCCTTCCCCACTCCAAATCAATGACCTGATGACTTGCTAAAGCCGTACATCAGTGGATTTTTAAACCAAGCTCCTCTACAATGTTCCTGTCAGCAAGGGCTGTGTTTGATTTGCTTCAATTTAACTCAACCATCATTTGTTAAGCACCTATTAGGTACCATAATGTACCAGGCACTGTGCTAGACATTTAGGATGCCAAAATGAAAAATAGCTGGGTAGGCCACTATTCTCAAAGACCTTACAACACTTTTGGGTAGGGGGTGGGATGGATACACAAGGACAGAAACAAATATTACAAAAGTAATAGTGTAAATAGAGGAGAAGCAAATGTCCAGACAAAATGTTGCAGAGGAAACTGAGGAAGGAGAAGCAAGAATAAAAGGAAACATGCAATTTATTAAGTACTTACTATGTGGCAGGGACTATGCTAAGCCACTTACAAATAGGATCTCATGTGATGCTCACAACAACCCTGGGAGGTGGGTACTACTATTATCACCAATTTACAGATGAGGAAACTGAGACAGGCAGAGGTTGACTTGCCTAGTATCACATAACTAGTGTCTAAGGATGAATTCAAACTCAGGTCTTCTGACTCCAGGCCCAAACACCGTTTTACTTTCAGCTCAACTCTGTAATCCAGCAACATTTGGCAATGTCCTGTCTGGCATAAGGACTCAATTTCTGCTTAATTTGAAGCACTAAATAAACAATGATGACAAAATGTGTAAACTTTTTTTTTAATATAGTAGTATGATCTTGCCAAATGATTTATTTCTTTTCTCGACTCTCCTTCATACAGGCAAATTAAATATACTTAGTAAACTTCTGTTGGATAGTTCATAAAATCAAATTAAAGTCGTGGTGCCTGTCCTCCATTACCAATTTGGGGTACTGGGTTCTAGTTCTGACACTGTCCAAAAAATGCCTTGGTCTTAGGGCATGCTATTTCCATTCTCTGGGTTTGAGATTGTTTCTTTGTAAAATCAGGGAGTTGAATTTGATGATCTCCAAAGGCTGTAAGGGACTGACATGGTGATATCTATTTTTCAGAGCTAGAGAACATTTACAGAAGCAGTCCTGAAGCATCTTCTATTTCTACCCCACCTGTGATGTCTGCCTTCTTCTCTACTCAAATCGGATTGAAGAAAAAATAAAATCTGCGATATTAACTCCCCTAAACTATTAAGTTTAGACTTAGTTCTAGACTACTTTGAAAGGACCTTGCTTTCAACAAAGAGAGGCAGGTTGTCTCTCCACCAGTAAAGCTTCTAATCTTTCTACCACTTAATTCACTGGTCTACTCAAGTTTCTGGTTTGAAAATGAATTCTTTCCCTACTGGTCAACCCTTAGGTGAAGAACATCTCAACTGGGGTGGTCTTCAGATAAAAGGCACACAGTCTTTCCCAATGCTCCAGACTGAAGCCACTTTTATTGAAAAAGACCTGCTGGGGGCGGCTAGGTGGTGTAGCGGATAAAGCACCGGCCCTGGATTCAGGAGGACCTGAGTTCAAATCTGGCCGCAGACACTCAACACTTATTAGCTGTGTGGCCCTGGGCAAGTCACTTAACCCCCATTGCCCTGCAAAAAATAAATAAACAAACAAACTAATTAATTAATTAAAGGACCTGCTGAAGCTGATACTATGCTAGTTTAGACTTTGAGAACCCAGGATCACTTCCATTCCATGACATACTACAAAAATGGAGGATTTTAGTGCAAGACTAAGGACAAGCCATTAACTCTTCCCAAAGCCAGGCCCAGAACCCAGTGCTCATAACTGAAGATGGTAAATAGGCATGAAAACTGCTGTCTTCTCAGATAAACCATCCAATGACAATTCATCACATGGATTTACTTTGTCTTTTGGTATAATAGAATGAAGGGCCAACTATTTACTTGGAGGGGTCAGTATGTTGTAAGAGATTCCTGTTTCTTCATCCGTGAATAATTAAAGGACTAAGCACAACACTCACTTTTAGATAGATGCTGAATGCATTCAGTGGGTAGATTTCATACCTTTTCACAAATGGGGCTGTTGTCATTTGCATCGAGGACTTTCACTTCCACTATGGCTTTTGAAGAAAAGGCACCATCTGTTGCAGTAATGGTGAGAAGATAGCTGTCTTTTTTTTCCCTATCTAGAGGTTTCTTCACGTAGACTTTCCATTCATTCTGTATATTTTCAACTGCAAATTGTCCTAATGGATCTCCCCCTATATTGTCAAGGAAGGGGAAAATTATGTTGTTAAATTAACTGAAATAAGACATAAAGTTAATTATACAGAGGGTAGTCAAGTCTGTTTTGTTTAAAGAGTTGAACATATTTTTGCAAATGAAAACATAACGTAAATATTTTTTTTACCTTTGTGTCAAAAAATGAATGCAGCACTAATCAAATGACATGCATTTATTTAAGTGCCTACTGAGTGTCAACACTGCTAGGTGCTGGGGGCACACATTAAAGCAATGCTTTTAATATCTAGTGTGGGACCCAAAAAGGAAGCACAAATGCTACTGAAGATTCATTTATGCTGCCATCCATCTGCAGTTTTGCTATTAAAAATCATCATATCATTTATTACAGGAGAAGTATATATTTCATTGAAATGTGGGGAGCAATAAAAAAATGAAATGCAATCTAATAAAACAAATTTAAACCCTGTACAGGCAATAAAAATACCATGATGGAATCTGAAATATATTTTAAAAGGTGTTCTTTCCAATTATTTATAATGAATTTTACAACTAGAACCTTCTCTTTGGTGCCCATTAGCATATAATTTGTTTCTCCAGAATTTTTGATCCCTGAAAACTGTGATTCATTGACTTTGTAAAATTTGACTGCATTTATTAAACAATTATGTCTTTTTTTTTTTACCTGTTATATAATAAGTCACTTGTCTGTTAATCTCTTCGGTATCAGCATCAGTGGTGCTTAATATAGCAATGACACCACCAGGTGGGTCATCTTCACTCACAGTCCCTTTGTAAATTTCTGCAGTGAAGCGTGGAGGGTTGTCATTCACATCTGTTACAGAAATTTCCACAACTGCTGTGGAAGACAGCTGAACTTTCTCCCCATAATCAGATGCAACCACTGTGATGTGGTATTTGTCTTTCTTTTCATGATCAAGTTCCTTAAGAGTTGTAATCCACCCAGTTTCCATATCTATGGCAAAAGACTCAATGACATCCAAGCTTTGTGACTGGTCTAAACTATAGAGGATTTGGCCGTTGGTTCCTGAATCAAGATCAGTTGCCTTGACTTGGATGACTTTACTTCCCCCTGGCAGGTTTTCAACAATAAATGCTTCATATGGGTTGGACTCTAAGACCGGACTGTTATCATTAGCATCTTTCACCTGAATACTGATGTCTACAGAAGACACAACTTCAGAGTCTTCATGGGTGCTTTGGGCAACCACTGAAAACTGGTACCATTTTGTCGTCTCGTGATCAAGACTCTTCTCTAGTTTCAGTTTCCCACTGTGTTTGTCGATGACAAAGACTTCGCCCCCATTGCTCTCAGGTGTATTCCCTTTGGTTAAGCTGTATAACACGGGCTGACTATGATCTACTCTGATAACATCTATTTCAGTTCCAATAGGCAGGTCTTCTGAGACCGTATAGGTGTAAAAAGGCTCTGAAAATTTGGGCAGCGGAGTTTCTGGGGGGAGGATTTTCACATAAACCGGAACAACAGATTCTTTGGGGGGAGACCCACCATCCATTGCTCTCACAAAGAAAGTGAAAACCTCATTTTCTAAGCCAACCAGGCTTTCTTTTGTTGTGATGATTCCAAGGAGTTTGTTGATTTCCAGATTCTCCTGGACACTTTCAGAATCCGCTTCTATGGAGTATGTGATGTCTGCATTGGAGCCCTCATCGGCATCTGATGCAAGCACTTTGATGACAGAGGTGCCTTTGGCGGCATCAGAGCCAATATTCACTCTGTACTTGGTTGCTCGGAATTGAGGAGCATTATCGTTATCATCTGTAAGGATCACATTGATGGTGCAGAAGGCAACCTTTCCTCCAGCATCCTTGGCCATCAGTCGAATTGCAATGACCTTTTCTCCTGAGGTTTCTCGGTCAAGCTTTTCTGAGGTAAATATCTGTCCCCGCTCATTTGTGTAAAATCTGTCTCTGGCAAAGTCATTTACAATATGGTAAGTAACCTGACCATAAATTCCAGAATCCTCATCAGTTGCTTTGACTTCGATCACCAGGGTCTGCAAAGGGGCATTTTCAGCCAATTCTACTTCATATTCATTTTGCATGAAAACGGGGCTATGCAAATTGGCTTGGATTACAATAATCTCGACCTGGGCTGAGCTCCTGAACACGCCATCAGACACAGAGACATTAATATTGTAAAATGGCTTTAAGGTCTGTCGGCGTGGGTTTGAAAGGGTGATTATGCCTGTCTTGCTATCAATTGCAAAATTCTTATGCTCGTTACCCGACAGGATGGAATATTCCAGTTTGTCGATGTCTGAACCGTCTGCATCATAGGCTTTAATACAGGTCACAAAATGTCCATGGGGGGCTTGCTCACTTATTTTAGCTTCATAGAGGAGCTGGTCAAATAATGGTGGATTATCATTGAGATCAGTGACTTCCACCATCACGATCACATCACTACTCAATGGGGGCATGCCGCTATCAATAGCCCTCACCAGCAGTTTGTGCTGCTGAGTCTCCTCATAGTCCAGGGTTCTCACCAATGAAATAAGACCACTGCTGCTATCTATATGGAAATGGTCAGGACTTTTGCTATGGTTCCCAAACAAATGATAAGAAATCCCCCTGTTGGGTGCAGAATCTGAATCCGTAGCCTGAACTTGAACAACAGACATTCCGATCACAGCCGCCTCGGACAGGGTCGTAGCGTACAACTGCTGTGCAAAGACAGGAGGGTTATCATTGACATCTTCAACAATGATGTCAAGAAACACCTCAGCGTGAACCCCAGTCAAGGAGTCAGTCGCTCGGATGCTTAATTTATATGCGGGGTGAGATTCAAAATCCAAAGGAGCTATGACATTTATAACTCCAGTATTGAAGTTGATAGTAAACTGACTAAATGGATCTCCATCTGTAATGCTGTAAAAGACCTTAAGGCCTTCTGGGCTGTTGGCTTGTACATGGACAACTGGGCTATGCAACTGGATATTCTCAGGGATCTCAGCACTGTAAAAGGCCTTTTCAAAAATAGGCATGGCTTTGTTCATAACTGTAATTGGCACAATGACTTCAGTAGAGAAAGCCGGGTCGCCGCCATCTTTGGCTACTATGGTGATGAGATACTCCTTATTTAAGGTGTCTGGCTCAAACTTCTTTTTCAAGGAGATTTCACCAGAAGGCCCAATCTGGAAGTGTTCATGGTGTTCCTTGAGGTAATAGTGCACTTCCCCATTTCTACCAACGTCTTTGTCGACAGCAGTCACACTACGGATGACGTGGCCCACCTCGGCATCAACTTTGACAACAGCATAATAAGGAAGGTTGACAAACACGGGTGCATTATCGTTTTGGTCTTCTATGACGACTCTCACCACGATGTGTGCCACCACCGAGGGCTTATGTTCTTCTGTCACTTCTACAACTACATCAAAAGCCTCTTGTTGCTCACGATCAAACGGTATGCCTGTGGTTGAGAGCACTCCGGATGTGTGGCTTATTTTAAATCTGCTGTCAGGGTTGAGGATGTGATAAAACAAAGGCTTATTTATTTGATTCCCAATGGCAGTAATAACAGCGATGGTTCTGGCCTCCGTGGAATTCTCTTTCACTACTGCAGAGTAGGAGTTCTGGGTAAACTTCAGCGGACTCTCTTTGCTTTCTTTCACGTTGATTTTTACAGAGGTGTGGCTCGTGAATCTGCCATCAGAAGCCCTCACTGTCAACTCGTATCTACTTCTTAATTGGGTTGCATTTTGGACAGTTATAGTCCCAGTCTTAGGATCTATTAGAAATTTCTCACCAATGTTGCCTTCAGGAATGGAATACATCAACTGTGAAAAAGCAACTGAATCAGCATCTGTAGCGTTTACTGTGATGACTTTTACTCCTTTGTATGTGGGCACCAAAATAGATGTTTCATATAGCATTCTGGGGAACACGGGAGGGCAATCGTTAATGTCAATTACATGTATCGTCACATTGGCCGCATGCTCTGCAAATAAACGTGGGGTTCCCATGTCGTGGACTTGCACCGTAAAGTGGAAAATATGTGCTTCCTCGTAATCCAAGCTAAGTACAGTTCGAATGGCGCCAGTACTTGAGTCGATGGCAAAATATTTGTGGGCAGAGGGCTCGACAATCTGATAAACAAGCAAAGCATTTGATTCCTTATCGGCATCTGTAGCTCGAATGACTAGTGGGACATTTTTGTCTGTTAAGACCACACTACTGATTGAAGCTGATTCACTGATGAGTCCTGTGTATTCTGCCTGCATAAAGACTGGCACGTTGTCATTCTCATCTTGAAGATGCACCCAAACGGTCGTATTAGCAGACAGACCAGCCATGTTCGTTCCTTGAACTATGAGGGTGTAAAAGGGGAGAGTTTCGAAATCCAGAACTTTTTGAGTGATGATAACACCTGAGTTGGGGTTAATGTCAAAAGCATCGCCTATGTTTCCATCTTTTATTTCATACACCACAGATGACTGACTATGTGCACTGACTATCCCGATAAAGCTACCAATGGAAGCAGTTTCACTTATTTCAGTAGAGTATTCTTTAGCGGTAAACCTGGGGATGGCATTATCAGAGACAGTGACAAAGATGTGCACTGAAGTCATTTCACTGAGTGGAGGATTCCCTTTGTCTGTAGCTTTCACCATCAAATCATATTCTCCTTGGTTACTTCGGTCAAGCTCTTTGGCAGTCTTTATAGAACCTAATATAGGATCGATAGTAAAGGAATTCCCAATATTCCCTGCAAAAAAAAAAAAAGAAAGAAAGAAAAAGAAAGTATTACTACATGTATATTTTAGAGGGAAAAAAGGCAAAGATCAGTCAGTCAATAAGTATTTAGTGAGCACCTACTATGTGTCAGGCACTATGCTAATGTGGGGATACAAAGAAAGGAAAAAATAAATAGTCTCCACTCTCAAGAAGTTCAGTCTAATAGAGCAAAAAAGAAAGAATGAAAAGTTAAGACCAGAAAAGATACTTACAAGAATCTGAAATACACATTTAAAAACCAAACTGACATAGGAATATTCAAAGTATTCAGTATTGGAATGGGAGATTTTTCTTCCTTCTTTTTTAATCCACAGAAAATGTACTGAAAGTTCGTCTTATCATGCCAGACATACTTTTCATATTTTCTCTATAAATTACAAACATAATATACAAGATACCATACCAGGCCAAAATGATTAAGTCGAGTTCAATGTTCTGTTGCTGATGATTAACATTGGTTAGGAAGTATTCTAAATTATCCCTACTTTCCTAAATTCAGTACCAAGCTATTCAGTAATTAATCTAAACCATTCTTGAGCCTATTTACATTATTTAGAACACCTAACTTCTTAGGATAACAAGTTTATTTTACTATAGAGCTGTACTTTATTATCTTTAACATGACTGAATGCACTTCAGTTATATTAATTTAAAGGAATAGATTCTGTCACTCAACACTTTAAGATAAGATACTTATCTAAAATTTATTCTGCCAATCATATTTAGAACAGCCTTCCACCTCCCTCCTAGTGCCAGGAATGTGGTAAACACTCAATAAATGTGTTCATTTATTGAGTGATTATATTTTAACTGACTAACCCTGACTGTATTTACTATAATTACATTTTCATAAAGAAACCTGATATAATAAAGAGAGATTTAGTGATATTTATGATATATCACTCCTAGGCAAGGTGCTACAATGATGCAACAATATCGAAACTGGAAATGGTTCTAAAGTATTGACCGAAACAAAATTGTCCTCATTTGAACAATTTAAAATGAACAAACAAAACTATAGGAGAAAAGTTATTTTTACATTATCTCCAGTGAAAATTCAACAAATCATGAAAATGTCTTTTGGATAACTGTTTCTTCCTCAAGGATCAGTTTTGTAAAGTGGAAAGAGCTCTGGACTCTGAGGATCTGAGTTCAAATTCTGTCTAAGGTGAGTATTTTAAGTATGATCCTGGAAAAGTCACTTGGGCTCTCAATTTTTTCAACTATAAAATGAGGTTAGGTTAGATATGGGATTCTTTACTTTGGTCTGTGATCTTTTTTTAAAAAAAATCTGATCTGATAATTATTTCAATGGAATTCACTTCCTTTGAAATTCTCTGTATTTTATATTATGCATTTAAAAACCTTATTCTGAAAAGGGGTCCATAGGATTCACCAAAACATCAAAGGTGTCCAGGACACAAAACAAGATGAAAGTTTCCTGCAAATGGATTCTAAGATTTCCTATGAACTGATGATTCCCCTTGAATTAGTTCATACATTTGGCCCTTCTACTGTCAACCTTTTCAAAACACAAAGGTCGGGGCAGCTAGATGGCGAAGTGGATAGAGCACCGGCCCTGGAGTCAGGAGTACCTGAGTTCAAATCCGGCCTCAGTCACTTAACACTTACTAGCTGGGTGACCCTGGGCAAGTCACTTAACCCCAATTGCCTCACTAAAAAAAAAACAAAACAAAAAAAAACAAACAAAAAAAACCACAAAGGTCACATCCTTGAGGAGAAACACTGTGATTTACTGGACAACATGCTGGAATCAAGAGAGACCTGGATTCAAATCCTCTTCTAACGCTAGTTATGTGATAGACTGGAACACAGATGCACAACCTCACTCAGCCTAGTTTTCTCCTCTGTATAATAAGGATTATTCTAAATGAGATCATGTATGTAAAATTCTTTTCAAAACTTAAGAGTGCTAAATAAATGTCAACTATTATTATTATTAACACTTGTCTTCTGAACATTAATGAGTGCCACAAGATGTGTATCAGAAGTGGGTGTTTATGAATAAATCCTTTGCGTGAATAGAATAAAATAGATTTTACAATGCAGATGATGCCAACAGATACACACTAAAATTTGAGCTACAATTTAAATAGCAGCTGCTTCCTAGAAAGTAACTGTGTAGGACCATGAAAATATCTTTTATATTCTCAAATCCTTAACAATGGCTTTTTCTAAAAAAAAAAAATGTTCAAATGATGCACGAGTAGGTTGTTGATTTATTATCTTTTTTTCTATTAACTTTGAATTTGGACATAGCTCCAGTCTTGGAATACCAGATTACGAATCCTATCAGCCATTGCAAACATCTAAAGAATGTGCTTACCATATGTTTCAGCACCAGCCGTCATATCTGAACCTCCCAGTTGTTAACAATTATGCAAAAGCAAATCCAAGGAAAAGTTTAACATTTACTCCTACGAAAATTCAGTCTGTTTGTGTTTGTGTCCAAATTATTCTGCTGGAATGCTCAAGAATGCACCAGAGGAATGCTAGTCCTAGACATTGGTCTAGGTGCTACATTTCTGGAAGGCTGAAGCCAACTTGCCTCAATTCAAAGGTACGGATTCTAAACTAGAATATATTTTTATAAAAGTTCCATTAAAGGCACCATTATTACACTTCTTGGGAGTAATGCCTTCTATTTTGGGAATGTTTGGGAATAATATAAATGAAAACTGGGCTTTAAACAGATTAAGTAATAAAGCCATCCACCCATACCCAATTAATAAAGATTTCGTTATGATCCCTAACTCCTATTTACTTAATTTTGATTCTATGATGATACATAGGGAAGGTCTATGTCTCAATTAGTCCTTAGGCCTAAGGGAAAAATGCATAAATACAAAATCTGGACAGGTATAGACGGAGAAGGAATGTTCAGAAAAAGGGACCCTAATTCTCCACAATCATTATAAAAGGGAGAAAATGATTAGGCAGGAAGAACTGTCTTCTTCACAAGCTCTGAAATGACTTATAAAGTAACCAGCTTCAGTTAACTTAGGAGTGGCGCTGAGGAAAACAAACTGGCCAAGAAAAATACTAAAACATGGACTGTATCCTATCAATCTTAGGTAACCCCATCATCTCTGTCCCTACCTCAAATTAGAGGCAAGATTCACCTGCAGGTAATACTCTAAACTCCTAATGCCAGTGTAACTGAGGAGGCTCTGAGCCCCGACATCAGTGTATTAAACGTTCTTTAAGAGACAGGGCAGCTAGGTGGTGTAGTAGATAAAGCACTGGCCCTGGATTCAAGAGGACCTGAGTTCAAATCCAGCCTCAGACACTTGACACTTACTAGCTGTGTGACCCTGGGTAAGTCACTTAACCCTCATTGCTCCGCACAACAAAACAAAACAAAACAAAGAGACTGGGGAAAACTATTCTTCCATAGGCTTTGAATCCTCTCCCTCTCTCCCTCCCATTCTGCCACCCCCCCCACTTCAGTGTAAAATTCCCTATCTCCTACTTTTCAATAAACTTCACAGTCACTGGCCCTGCTATTAGGTAACAGTGTAACAACAATAAGGCACTTGAATAATTATTTCCAATATATCAACTTGGGAAAAGATTGCAGCCAGTGTCACATTATTAGCTTTCAAATAAGATGTCTTAAAGGGCTTTGCAAAGTAATGTGGGAGGGAGCTGGACCTATGATTTCATTAGCACAATGAATTTAATGCCCCCTACCAATTCTGATAGGCACTTACTCTATAATTTATAGTCTTAGCTATCTGAGGCACTGAGAGGTGAGGTCACTTGGTCAGGATCACCCAGTCTGTCTATGTCTGGTGTGTGATTTGAACCCAGGGTTTCCTGACTCTGAAGTCAGCTCACTACCAGCTATGCCATGCTGCTTTTCAAAGACTTTAAGCCATTAAGGCTTAAAGGTACAGCAAGACTTTGGGGATACCTTGACTGAGAGTCTGTTGTTATGAGAAGCTCAGAGGCCCGGGACCACCCATATCAGCAGGCAGAGAGCATACAGATTCTTCCCTAGGAGCATCAGTGGTCACTGACCTTTTACAGCAACCCCTCTGACCTTCCAGATTCCAAACTACTTACCTGCATGAACAGAGGCACCATCCTACCTGCTCCTGGCAGAGCTGACCTCACTGGACTTAAGTCCTTGGCTGAACTAGTCCCACAGTATGTTTACTGCCTTCTTGCCTTTCTTACAGATCCACCTGATTTACTGTGCCAAGGAATTTCCATCCTGATCAGTCAATAAAATATTAATTAAGCACCTACTTGTACCATGCATTGTGCCAAGATCTGGGCACACAATAAAAGGAAAAAGACAATCCCTGCCCTTGAGGAGATCACAGCCTAACTAGCCTTGTCACCATCTAACTGCTAGCATGACATTCTGACCCTGATGGTTTCTGGGAGGTCTGGGCATAGGGAGAATAGAATAATATCAATCTCAAAATCCTTTGTTAGACAAATCTCCTACTATGCCCAAATTTATTTATTTATTTATTTTTTTGGTGAGGCAATTGGGGTTAAGTGACTTGCCCAGGTTCACACAGCTAGTAAGTGTTTGAGGCCTGATTTGAACTCAGGTACTCCTGAATCCAGGGCCAGTGCTTATCCACTGCGCCATCTAGCTGCCCCATATGTCCAAATTTAAATACCCCAAAAGGGAAAATTATTTGTTAATGGTCCAGATTCTTGTCTCATATTTTCTTTTGACAGGGTTAAGAATGGGGGCAGCTAGATGGTGCAGTAGATAAAGCACTGGCCCTGGATTCAGGAGGACCTGAGTTCAAATCTGGCCTCAGACACTTGACACTTAGTAGCTGTGGGACCTTGGGCAAGTCACTTAACCCTCATTGTCCCACCAAAATAAATAAATAAGTAAAAAAGAAAGGGTTAAGAAAACAAGAAACATCCTCCTTGTTTCTCAAAAAGAGAAAGTAGGCTGATGAAAATGGGTTCAACCTATACTTAAGATAAATGCAGATGTGTCATTTAAATGTTTTTCATCAAGTGGCAGTAAGTTTAGAGGATGAAGAGGGTGGGCATGGGAGGAGAATAACAGTCCGGTGAACTTAAGCTAAATAGAAAAATCTCTAGGCCACTGTAAACATACCTGATTCAATAGAATACAAAACTTCAGCATTTTCTCCTTTATCCTTGTCTAGGGCTGTAACCTGCAACACCACAGATCCGATCGCAGCCGACTCATAAACTCGCCCTTGGTAAGATGAGCTGGTGAACCAAGGTGCATGGTCATTCGTGTCACTGACATTGACAATCACTCTGGCAAAGCTGCGCTTGACCGGCACATCTTGGTCTCTCACCTAAAATAACCAGCGTAGCATTACCAAAGCTGTTACAGACACATTTGTAATGGATGAGTCCATTAACAAGGACAGGATAAAATAACATAAAGACTCACCATCACGGTGAGGATGTGCTGGTGAGCAGCCTCATGATCAAGCTTCTCAGTTGTATAAAGTGAGCCGGTTGCGGGATCAAGACGGAATTTCTTGAGGCTGAGGGGGTCAGTGCTACTCTGCAAAGTATAGATCAGTTTGTTTTTTTCGTCCTGGTCCGTAGCGCTGATTTGCAAAATCTCTGTGTCGGGCACTGTGTCTTCTGGAATGAGGACTTCATATTTCGATTTTGAAAACTGAGGGCGGTGGTCATTTGTGTCTATCACTTTGATGAGTACCTGGAATTTAAATGTTGGAATGCTGCTGAGTAAAGCTCTCATGGTTAAAGAATGGGGGAAAGAGCAGGACCAGGAGAACAGTATAGACAGGAATACTAATACTGTAATGATGGGTCAAGTCTGAAAGACTTGGCTAGTCTGATGATCCAAGACAATTCCAAAGGACCTAGGATGAAAAATGCCATTCACCTCCAGAAAGAGAGCTGATGAACTGAGTGCAGACTGAAGACTTTTATTTTTTGTCTTTTATTTTTTTTTTTGGTTTTGCAATATGGCTAATATGGAAATAAGTTTTGCATGACTTCACATGTATAACTGATATCATGTTGCTTACCATCTCAATGGGAGGGAGGAGATACTACAGGGAGGGAGACAATTTGGAACTCAAAATTTTAAAAAATGAATGCTAAAAATAAAAAAAAATTTAAATGAAAAAAGGATAATGAAAAATAAAGCATAAACAGCAAAATCAGTTTTCTTCATGCAAGAAAAACCCCCATAAGGAAAACAAATAAAATATGATCTGCTCCTCCTGGAATGCCAATAGATGCTGGCAGGAAAACAAATCTGAATTAACTACGGACTTTACTTTTTCCAATGTGAGAGGTAAAGTCCCCTTGTAGGTAGAGAGGTAGCCTGAGAATTAGGAAAACCAGAGTTCACCTTCTCCCTGTGATCATTACTGGCTGGGTTATCCTGAGCGAATCATTTCACCGCTCAGGATCATAGGCAACTCTCTAAGATTGCAGAGGAGGCGCTTCGTCTGCATTGGTGGAGGGAGTCTCCTCACTGGGAGCTCTCTAGACCAATTAAATCACAGGTTCAGTCAAAATTTAAAAAGGCCTTCCCCTGCTCCCTAATATTTATAGAAATCTATAGTTAACCCTAGGGAGTTTAAAGGTGAGAAGGGCCAATAGGGTTCATCAAAAACACCTCAGTTTCTGGGACAGCTAGGTGGCACAGTAGATAAAGCACCAGCCCTGGATTCAGGAGGACCTGAGTTCAAATACAGCCTCAGACACTTGACACTTACTAGCTGTGTGACTGTGGGCAAGTCACTTAACCCTCATTGCCTTGCAAAAAATCCACCCCCCCCCAAAAAAAAACCATCTCAGTTTCTACAACAAAAATCAAACCTGAGGTTAGCAGCATTCACTCTTCACAACAATTCTGGAAAGAAGGAAATGCAGTTGTTTCCCCCATTGCAGAGGTGAGGAAATGGAGGGCTCAAGTATTGGGTCAAATGACTTGCCCACGGTCACAAAGAGCCATGATTCAAATCCTGGCATGAAACCCATTAGATACCATGCTGCCCTCTTGTAGAATAAATCATAAACCTTGAGACATTAAGTTTCAGCATTTGAATAGATTTTTAAAAAAAGTTAGACACTTATTTTTCAATCCCTAGCCCTATTTTTAATCACAAATAAAAACTACAGTTTACTAATCTCTACAATAAACCTATGTTTTTTTATATATAAAAGGAATTCCAAATAGACTTAAAAAAAACTTATCGTAATTAAACTAAACTAATTTTGGTGATAACCTTAAAGGCTAATGAAGCCACAGGGAGTAAAAATCCTTGTAAAAACAAAAACAGCTGCTGAAAAACCAATGCAGCTTTATGCCAAATTAAGAGAAGCATTTAAATCTGGGGATGGGAAATTATTTGTAGAGTGAGGAGGTACACGGGGCAAGGAAACAAATCAACTCAGATAATATTATGGAAAGAATCACATTACAAGCACCCATTTTCTCAGCAAAAACAGAATGATCACGGGGGCTTTGTAAGAAAAGTACATGAAATCTGGATTGGATAGTTAAAATTCAAATGTGAGAAAATAAGCAAACATCCATTCATGTAAAATATTTTTATTAGTTGTTATTAAATTTCTACTGCAGGTACCTTTCTTAAGAGAACAATGGGTTGCAGAAAGGTTGGCTGTAAATCAAATTGGTTTTTCCAATGACTTCCATCATAAAATGAGAAATACATTTTGTCACTGTGATAACAAATGTGATAAACATTTTTATTCTATGAATATATATTTATCACATTTAAGAATGTAAAATGCATGTTAAAGGCAAAATTAACTTCCAGTAATTATTGAGCATCTGTCTTGTTCTTAATATTTCTGAAGTCACAGGAGGAAATATGAAATAAACCAAAGAACTTCCAATACCTAGTGGATTTGGAAATGGAGGAGGGGAGTTTGAATCCCAACTCCACTGTTTTGTCTATGACCTTGGCTTTGACCCTCATCTATTGGTGGAAGGAGAGGTAGTCCCTAAGTTTTCTTCTCCAGTCCCTTTAATCAATTCTTAGACAGCTTCTCAATTAATTCCCACATGGTGAGGCTCCCCTCACCATCCTGTCCGCTCTCCTTAGCACACACTGCCCTGCTTGTACTTGCTAAAATGTGGTACCCTAATCTGAACTTCATCCCCCAGATGTGCTGTGACCTAGACAGCTGTAGCAGGAATAACAATTCCCATTCTAGATACTACTTCTTTTAAAGCAGCTTAAAATCCTCAACAAGGTGTGGTGGGATTAACTCTTTACATAAGCCCTTTTGGGGAAACGAGTATTCCGTTTTTCTCTTTGTAACTCAGGTGCCTAGGACAGTATATGACACGTGGTGGTTTAATTTAAAACAATTTTTTTTTGACTGGCTTGGTTTGTCCTATACTATTTTAGGTCTAAGTACAGAATTTAAACATTAATAACTTTTTTGAGCAGTTAAGAAAAGGGAGCCCATACGTGGTTTTGTTTTGTTTTGTTTTTGCAGGGCAATGGGGGTTAAGTGACTTGCCCAGGGTCACACAGCTAGTAAGTGTCAAGTGTCTGAGGCCAGATTTGAACTCAGGTACTCCTGAATCCAGGGCCAGTGCTTTATTATCCACTGCGCCACCTAGCTGCCCCTCATATGTGTTTTTTATGTGAATTGTTGTCAAGCCTGGCACATAGCAGGTGCTTAATAAATATTTATTGACTGACTGAAACCACATATTGCCCTTCTGTGAGCCCCCAACTTGTTCAGATTTTTTGGGGAGAGGGGAGAGAACCCACCCATCACTGCCTGTCATGGTCTTTTGGGATCCCCATCCAAAGTGTCAACTATGCATCCCCGTCCTTATTATCCCCAAACCAAAAAGCCCACTATTTAGGCCATAATAGGAGTAGTAATAATAGCTGACATTTACATAGGTTTTAAGGTTTGATAAAGCATGTCGCATAAATTATTATCTCATCTCCTCTTCCCAATTCCAGTTCTGGAATCATGACCAAATCACCTCATCTTTACTAGGTTGGACATGTGCATCTATTCCTTTCTGGCTCCGCTCACCGTCCCTATTTCTTCTGGACCAAAGTCACCTCTGCTTCCCCATTAGCACAGAGTCTTCCCTTTTGTACTTGTATCTCAGCTTGTAACAGTGTGGTCGTGGTGTAAGAACCTAACAAATGCCCCCCTCCCCCATTCATCCAACCATTCATGAATAATGATGACAACACTAGCATGAGGAAAGGAGAAACAGGTGGGCTGAGCCCTGAGGGCCTGACCTCCAAGTCAGCACATTAAACACCACCAGGTGCAGCCAAGAATTTCGATTTCCGAGGCTTTCTTCTCTGCTTGGGAGCTACCCCTCCTGCTCACCCTGCTCTCAGCCACCCGGTTCTGACCTTCAGTGTTCCAGAATTTAGTTCAGCAAACCTGACTTTCCCCTCTCCTTTATTCCTGATTTTGCCCTGACAAATGACTTTTCTATCATCCCCGGTCTCCAACCTTGCTTCCCATTTACTGAATCTGGACTCCAATTCCACAGGGCCTCATGTGTTTCTCTACCCAAGCTGATCACCTAACGACAAACTCCTGAGCGTTCCTCCTTTGCAGGCTGATTTCATTAGTCCTTCTGGACCTTGGATATTCTGGTTATCTGCACTGTGCTGCAGCTCAGCAGGCAGGGCCCACACTCCCTTTTCTGACAAATATGAACCCAAAAGTTAGAGATTGCACACCCCTGGCTCTAGAGCCATGGTGAGGAGAGAGGCCCCCTGGGTTCTGCTTAGGCTCTATTCTGTCCCCAGAAATGTTTTCTTTTCACATCCAAGCTTTTCCCTGCGCCATCGGAAAGTGCATTTATTCAGGAGTGCTGTTAGTGATTAGCAGCTGAGGGAGTACAGTCAGGGGGTTCTACTAGCAGGCTTCTTTATTATCCCTCATAAGCTCGTTGTGATGAGAGCCAGTGGCCACACTGCAGGGTCCCATAAAAGGATCATTTTTATACTTCATTTACTGTGCAAAAGCATAGATTCCTAAATACTGGATTTTCTCCAAGTGGGGGTACACCACCTGCAGGTCATAGAATATTCAAAAGTCTTTAAACTATTTATTTCCTTATAAAACTTTTAAGCAATTTTGTTCTAATAGATGCACTGGGGAGTTATTTTTCTTGATAAAGTTTTTTGGGGGGAGTTTTGTTGTTTTTCCTTAAGATTTTTAGTCCTGTGAAAACCACCTTATTTTGCTGCCCCAGATGTAGCACAGAACAACAATTATTGGAAAAAAGGAATATTTAATAATGACCAGAATTTATATTGGCCACTGTCAAATTGGTCCCAAAGCAGAATACTTATAGCAATTCTGCACAAACTCAAGAGTGGATATCCTGTGATAACGGAGGAAAGAAACAGCCACAATTAACTTTAAATGACCATTTCTATGAATTCTCCTCATTGAAAACAGATTATCAAAAAAGTACTACATGTTACCGCAGCCTTAAAAAACAACCCAGCAACAAATGGTTCGTGTGGTACTAGGCTCAATAAGAAAATAGATAAATCTTTCAGAACAGTCAGAACAGAATGATTTAAAGCTAGAACACTGTAATCCAAAAGGATTTCATTCTCTACCATTTGATTTTTTTAATGCTATCCTCCCATTTTCATTTCTAAGACTGTCAAACATGAGTACAAAAGACTCCATTCTGTTTGTTCTATGTGTACATCGTGCATTTGTGATTTAGCTACATATAAATTTAATAGCTTTCCCACATACTGCCTGGTTGTTTTTCAACAAATAATTTAGATAAAGCCATGACAATGAAATCATTTGCAGATGTGCATGGCCTGTGGCTATGGTACAAAGTCTCTAATATCAAAGTAATAGAAAACATCATTTTGCATAATGAAAATATTTTAGGTTTATTATTTTTTAAACCAAAGCATTTCTAATTGGTACAACTTCTAAACAGTTTGCCTTCTTTTCAACTTGTAACCAACTGTATAAATGTGTCCTTTCCCAAGTTATCTTGATTTTTCAGGGATGAACAGAACATATTGTAGATTACTAGCATTCTTTTTATCCCCTACAGCATGCCCAGAACAGTTATCTTAGGGATAGTGGGGGCTTAACAAATATTTCTTCCATGGGTATATTGATGGATGTCTTAGAGCTATGCTATGCAGACAAATGAAAGTGTAATAAAGTACACTGGAAGGGGATGGATAGAGTAACTATATAAATCTATAGTTGCAGCTACATCTATAATAGCAATAACCAACATTTATATAGTGCTCACTTATGTGCCAGGCCCTGTGCTATGGCTTTATAAATACCTCATTTGATGTGTGTGTATACACACACACACATACATTTCTTTATGTACTTCTGTGTAAATGTAGATATGGTTATATTTACCTATAGCAATGTTGATCTATATAGGTATGGAACTATACACATAGATATTTATGTGTATACTTAAGAGAGAAGGGAGAGGGGGAGGAGAGGGAAGAAAAAGGAGTGAAATGTACATATTTCAGAAAGAATACAGACACAAGACCATTTCTTGGGCATTAACAAAAATCTTTAAGATATATGTTGCTGTCATTATTGTTTTTGCCATAGGATATTTAGCTAAAACTTCAAAAAGTCATTTATAAAAGAGTAGGGGAAGTTTGAGCATTTTGGGGTTCTTTCCTAAGAATATTAAAGTATAGGTAACAATAATTAAAAGAGCATTGTGAAGGGTTAAAGATGTCTAGCATTCTAGTGTTCTTTAAAAATATCAACTGGTATGATGGTTTCTTTGCTTTGCTTTTCCCTTCTTCCTTTCCTCCCCCCCCCTTTTTTTTTTTTGCGCGGGGCAAAGCAGGTTAATGGACTTGCCCAAGGTCACACAGCTAGCAAGTGTCAAGTGTCTGAGGCCGGATTTGAACTCGGGTCCTCTTGAATCCAGGACCGGTGCTTTATCCACTGCACCACCTAGCTGCCTCCCCTCCTTCCCTTTCACTTGGAGTTGGGTCGCCTATGTCTCCCAGGCTTGGAAGTGCAGCAGCCATTCAAGCCCTAACCCCACTGAAGATTGATAGGAAGCTTTAAACCTGCTGTTTCCAATATCGGCTGCCCTGACCTACCTCCTTAGGCAGCCTGGTAGTCCTCCCCTCCAGGGAGCTCATCACATTGGCCACAGCCTTAGTTCTGAACCTCAACTGACTTTAGCCCTTCTGTAGCTCCAAACCCCTGAGTTTAACTGATCTAGCAGCCTGAGCCTCCCCAGTAACAAGGCCTACAGGTATATACCACCATGCCTCATGGAACAATGTTTCTAATGTAAACAAATCATCTACTTTATATCATCTCCTTGCTGAATGAAAATGTTATCATCTACTGGGATTGCTTAATATCAGAACCCATCTTCTCTGTTTTCTATAGACCCTACTTAGGAATATCCTATTCCTAGATCTGGAAAGGAGCAGTCTTCCTTTAACAATCACAGCATCGGTGATTCAGTTACCTGAGTGATGATGGCTGTGGTTCCATCTGTTGCCTCCACTGTCAGATTGTAGTTTGATTTTTGTTCTGCATCAAGAGGCTTGGCAACAATGATGGTGCCAGTGCCCTTGTCCACATCAAAGCGACTGTCGTAGTTACCACCTTTAAGATATTGTTAAGAAAAGTGTAAAAAACAGGAGAATGGTCTGGTATAGCCTCTCTCTCTCTCTCTCTCTCTCTCTCTCTCTCTCTCTCTCTCACACACACACACACACACACACACACACACACACACACACACACACATGAACACAAACACATTGAATTTGTGGATTCTGATACTTGATGGAGATGAAACAAATTTTTCAACACACTTCTTGACTGGATGACCTGACTTCCTTTCCTACTGTGAGACTCCATGATTCTATAAATCCTCAATGGTTATAGAAATAGACATAATTTTTATCCTGGTGTTCCAGGTTTCCCATAATCTGGTGCGGACCTACATTTCTCACTCTATCTCATACTACTATAGCCAACTTATATAAATACCCATCTCCCATTCTTTTTCTGATGTCTCCCTTCTTGAGGCCTTTGATCAAGTTACCCCCCAAGTGTAGAGGGTTGGTATTGAACCACTTACACCTACACAAGTCACCTTCTCTTTTAAAATACCTAGACTGGCCATTGTGGCATCGTGGTATGGAATTTGCTTTTAAAAAGTGGCTCAGAGACTAGTGTAGCTCGTGGGAGGAATGAAAATGAGAGTAAAGTGAAAGAAAAATTTTAAAATGGGAGAAATCCTGAAAACTGAAAGCAAGAGCACTTGATACATTACTAATATCTTTTCTGGATGCAATTCATTTTATTACATTTCAGTATCTTCCAAATGTCCTTTTGAATTATTGATCAATAACTATGTTGAAACATCAGGAATCAGGCATTTAAGATTTGAATTGCTCATAATAATAACCATGATGCTAAGGAAGCAGACTTTTCTAACAGGATAAGCCATTAAGAACTAATGCAGTTAACTGTGATAAATATTGGCTCCTGAATTTAACTGGTCTTGATTCTAACAATGAAAATAATTTCTCCATTTTAAACATCATCTAACCCAATGTTAGATGAAACAAAAGCTATTTGTCCTAATTGCACTTTTCAAATATGTCTGCAGTTATAAGTCAAGATATCCGTCCTTCATACATGAGCTTACGATCTTACAAAATTAAATTTGAGGATTTCATTGAAATTTCACTGTTTGTAACCGAAATGAAATGAGACAAAAGTCTAAGAAATACTTCCAGACATAATCCAATGCAATAAGGACAAAAAGTAGCTTCAAATTTATGTTTAAATGAAGAGTTCATCCAAGTTCATATTTGGAATGGAAGACTATGCTTATGTCATGAATGAAAACAAAGGTCCCCTCCCCCTGAAAATAAATGAGTTCTACACCATAATTGTTTCAGATCTCATAATCCGGTAATAAATTATGTGATCTCAGCAGATACCTTCTGCTGTACAGTTCAGGTCACAAGCCATCTGAAAGATGTAAAAAACTTCTCTAGCAAGACTGTCTCCTGGCACAGCCAAAAAGAAGCAAGCAAGCATGGAAGGCAAGCAGAAAACATGTGGGAAAGCAATCAAATTAATTCAAACTGTAAGAAAGGAGAGTAGTGCACGGAGACGTGCACCACAGAAGCCCAAAGACTGAGGGATGGGACAGAACAATAACAGTCCAACCATACCATTGTGATTATTAAACATTTCATTAAGCGACTGCCTTTTTCTGCAGCTGGTGGTGCAGTGGACTGACAAGTGATTTACTTGTTAATATGAGTAATGATGAATGTTAACAACTTTTTACAATGGCCGGGGTAGGCGAAATAGCAGAACTCTCTTGTTTGTGAGAAGGCATGAAGCCTGGATGGGGGAGCAGCCCATGTGCCTCAACTTCCTGTAGCTACGGATCCAGAGGGTTTGGCCCTCCCCCATGGATTCCTACAGGCGGCCCTCTGAAAGGTCAATCACATGTGCTGCTCATTATCAGAATATCAACGTCATCAGAAGACAATGTACTTTCAGGGGGGAAAACATGAGTTGTCATCCATCTTAAGTAGCCAAGATACCTTGCGCACACATCTTTCACTGTCTGAGGGCTTTAGTCTTGGAAACAGGAAAGAAAAGATGCTAGAGTAAGTAAATTTGTTCATTTACATGTAAAAAAAACCAACAATAACTCAGAAATGATGAATTAAAGATAATTAAAGTGACCTGCATAGGTAAGCTACTTGCAGGGTGATTTGGACATCTTATTTTAGCGAGCTGTACACTAACATTAAAAATAATGTGGCTCAAAACCCCTAGAAAATCCACAACTAGTATGCAGCATACTTTTTAGTCTCTTCATAAGTGTAATAATCTAAATTCTGTAACTATAATATCATAAAGGCATAATAATATTCTCTCTCACACATACATATATATAGATATAATATCCTCTCTCACATATACATATATTTCTTTTACTTATATATGGGAGGAGGGAAGAGAGAGAGGTAGGAATGGGGAAAGAGGGAGTGAGGGACAGGCAGAGATACAGAAAGGGAAAGAAGGGAGAGAGAGAAGGAGACCTATGATGTAAATTTAATCAGCAAAACTTCTACTGATAAAGAGTGGCAATTTGTAACTTAGAGACTAAGAAAACTGCCTGGGACACCGAGATTCAACAACCTGGCCTTAGTAACTGTTAATATGCATCAAAGGCAGGAAATGAATCCGGACCATCCTGCTCTTTCATGTTTTAAGGCGCCCAAGGCCTTAAAGTTTATGATGCACCTTTCTCATAATGGGTATGTAGGGTGTACATATATTATTATGCTCATTTGTTGATGGGGAAATCTTCAGGCAGCTGAAGATTTGCAAAAGTCTCACAGCTAGTAAGCAAGAGGTAAATAGTGCACATCTTGTTACACCCACTTTACAAATGAAACTAAGGCTGAAATAGGTTAAGCAAGGATTTGTCAAAGTCCCATATCTGGCAAGTGCTAGAGTGGAAATCTAAACGAGAGTATCTTGCTTGTGTCAGTAGTCATTCTTCTCTATCACACTGGCCTGGAAGCAGCTAGTGGTGCTGTGGATAGAATGCTAGCAGTGGAGTTCAAATTTGGCCTCAGACATTTTCTAGAGCTATATGACCCTAGGAAAGTCACTTAACCCTGTTTGCCTCAGTTTCTCCATCTGAAAAATGAGCTGGAGAAGGAAATAGCAAACCCCAAATGGGGTCAGTGGGTCAGGACTGAAAAATAAATGTTTATTTCCTCGTTCTCCCTTCCCCTTTTTCATGTAAATTTCTTGCCTTAAACAGATTCTCAAAAATTTAGTAGCAACACACCCACTACTAACAATTTTAGTACAGAAGCTCACTTCACATTCATAGTATTAACAACTTATAGTAAGCTACCTCACTGGGCAGAAAATAAAAATTGATGGTTCCTTGTTGTTCAGTCATGTCCAACTCTTTGTGACCCCATTTGGGGTTTTCTTGGCAAAGATAATAGAGTCATTTGCCATTTCCTTCTCCAGCTCATTTTACAGATGGAGAAACTGAGGCAAACAGGGTTAAGTGACTTACTTGCCTGGGGTCACACAGTGAGTAAATATCTGAAGCCAGCTTTGAACTCAGGAAGATGAGTCTTACAGACTCCAGGCTCAGCACTCTATCCACTGGCCACCTAGCTGCCCCTAAGAATTTATACCTTAGGCATAAACTTTCAAATAAAAACTTTTTTTCAAAAGGAGAGAGAAATCCAGTAGGGAAAAAGTCAGTTTTAACATCATGGATTTGCTGAATTATTAACATTTGCTGGGGAAACCCACAACATAATTTATAAGCTCTGTTAAAAATCTATTGATTTATTGCCAGACATTTTAGAATAAAAAGTTGCAGTTTGGAAGCAAATTCTTTTCTGTCTCTCATTGCAGACTTTATTGGAGGCCAATTTGCTAATGGGAACTGAGTACAATAATGAGAAAAAACAGGTCCAGTTCTATGAAGTTCAACCTATGAAATCCCAATGAAAACCTGAAGGCGTTCTTACCAATGATGTCAAACCAAAGGGGTGTGCCAAGGGGTTCAACAGAAATCACCCCAATCATGTGAGCAACTGGATCGCTTTCCATTACAGTGAAAGAAAAATATGGTTCTTCAAAGGAAATTGGTTCAGGGGATGGTTTGGGCTTGGAGATCCATTCAATATGGAGCCGGGCAGTAGATGACTTCTGAGGGCGACCATTATCAACAGCTTTAATCTACAAAATCAGGGGAAGGGGAGGGGAAAGAAAAAAAAACGCCACATTATATATCTATAACTTAAAAATCACAATCGTTAACAAAATCAGTGTTCCGCAACTTTCTTTCCATTAATTAAAGCTACGGTTGGCTAGGTTTCATAATGAGAGTTTAAACTCAAGAGTTTACTATTTGTGTCTGCTTACCATATGTCTAAAGCTTTTGATAAGAAGATAGAGTCCTTGATTAAATGAACTTAATACAGGGAACAAGGAGCAGAAATCACAGTTGAAAAGAAAAAAAGGAAAACAACTCATGTTTCTGATACATGATCAGGCAATATCTGATGTTACTTAGGTCTCAAACACTGAAGTCACTTATACCCCTGATATGAAAGAGCAAACAGGCAAATGCAGAAGAAAGTAGATAAAGCCTGTTCTAATAGCTAAGAAGTCAAGACAAATATTCTGACTCACTGAAAGAATATCATATTCGCGTGCTCCTGAAAATTTCTTAGAAGAAACAACTCCAGTTTTTGGTTCAATGAAGAATTTGCCATGCTCATCTCCATCTTCAATGCTATATGAGATCTCTGCATTGGGGCCTTCATCTTTGTCTGTAGCTATAACCCGATATATGGGTTCTCGTTTGGCACTTCTTTCACGGTCTGGCTTATCGCGTTCTGGGAGTCGGATTTTATAGAATTTCTGTAAGAACTGGGGCTTGTTGTCATTCTCATCGAGGATTTTCACAATCACTCTTGCAATGGTTGATTTTGGAGGAGTACCATCATCTGTCACTGTCACCTGTTTAAAAAACAAAAAGGAATAGAAGTCAATCTTCACGTTAGCTGTATTAACTCTAAAAAGTGAATTTCTGCTTAAGGAAAAATGTCACTGCTCCAAAGGAGAAGCCAACACAAGACATTATGAGAAATCTGAGGTGAGGTAAGATCAGTTCCTGCTTAAAAGAGGGCAGGAGATTCAGGAAAGCCTGGGTTTGGCCTTGTGTGTCTAGAAGGGCTGGCATAACACTATAGAAGGATCTTCAGTGCCAGAATTCAGGGCCTGGGGACAAGAAGGCCCGAGTTCAATTCCAGCTCTAGACATTTACTAGCTGTGTGGCCCTTGGGCTAGTCACTTAACTTCTGTCTGCTTTAGTTTCCTCTATGTAAAATCGGGGTAAAAATAACACCTACCTCTCAGGGTTGTTGTAAGGATCAAATGACATAACTGTAAAACACTTAGAACACTGCCTGACACACAGCAGGCACTATATAAATGATAGCTATTATTCATGCATTCATTCATTCATTCATTCATTCATTCATTCATTCATTCATTCTTTGCTTACTTATTTTTTATTATAAGCAGTAAAAGGAACATTGGTTATCATCACCATCACCATCACCATCGCTACAATAAGCAGTTTCTACTTTATTGTCTAGCAATGAAGAACACAGAACTCAGAGGACCAGGAACATTATGATACATTAGAAGGTACCCACATAAAGATTGGAATGAGTAAAGGAGAAATTGGAAGTGTAAAAGAAATCAGGACCCTTAGCTAGGTGCCACAGATATTTTAAGTACTCTCTAACAAACAAAGAACCAATGATTTGCTTTTCTGTACCTCAGTCTTGTCACTTTCATTTTCATGCATATAACAGAAAGATAAATATGTGTATGTGTGTGTATATATATGCATGTGTATGTATGTGAATATATATATGTATGTGGATGTGTGTGAATATATATATGTATGTGTATGTGTGTGGATGTGTGTGTATGTGTGTGTATATATATATATATGTATGTGGATGTGTGCATACATACATACATACATACATACACACACACACACACACACACACACACACACACATATATTTGGCAGGGCAATGAAGGTTAAGTGACTTGCCCAGAGTCACACAGCTAGTAAGTGTCAAGGGTCTGAGGTTGGATTTAAACTCAGGTCCTCCTGAATCTAGGGATGGTGCTTTATCCACTGTGCCACCTAGCTGCCCCCATACAGTAAGATTTTGTTTTTTGTTTTTGTTTTTTGGTGAGGCAATCTGGGTTAAGTGACTTGCCTAGGGTCATACAGCTAGTAAGTGTTAAGTGTCTGAGGCTGGATTTGAACTCAGGTCCTCCTGACTCCAGGGCCAGTGCTTTATCCACTGTGCCACCTAGCTGCCCCCATACAGTAAGATTTTGAAGGGGAAAAAATTCTATTTTTGTTTTAGTAGTAATCCCTTAATATGTCTCAACTTATTACTTTCTCAGATGGTGATGTTTGCTCAGTTTTCTTTGCACAGAAATGCTTCCCTCCCTGCCCCCAATATTGAAAGGATCCCATACTCTGATTTTAAAAGATGTAATTTAACTTGGAATGTGAAATCTAAGAGACTGAATGGGTACAAAATTTCAACTAGATATGAAAACGTTTTCTCTTTTAACTATGTCCTCCAAAAGCCTCACCTGAGTCTTCAGGAATGTGCTCAGTTGAGATCATTAGCTGCGCACATGGAAATAAATTTATTATTAGCACTTTATTTTTGGGAGAAATGTTCTCTCTGCTGTAAGGAGGAATGGTCTCAATAGAACTTATTTTTCTCCCTTTTCTGTTCTTCTAGAGTACATCACTTGAAAGGGATCACATACTTTTGGGGAATTAAAACAGAAGAATTCTGAGGGAGATCAAATGAAATAACATTTGTAAAGTGCTTAGTACTGGCACATAGGAGGTGTTGACTTCTTCCTTTGCTCCTTCCTCCCTTCCTTCCTAAAAGTAGAGTTGCTGACTTGCATTGGTAAAAGTTTACTCAGTGCAAGTTCCCTATATCAATGAAATCACAGAACTGCTTTTGCATCTAAATGAACAAGAAATAAGTGAATTTATGGAACACATATTTTTTAGAAGCTTATCGCTTGATTTCTGGTTACCAAGTAATGGGCATTCCCCCCTCCAACCACAATTTACAAAATCACCTAGGGTATGGAAAGGTTCTAATCTACATCAGTGCAGTTTGTTGCCACACTAATTAAATGATTCTGGAAGCAGTAAGCATTTCTATCAAAATCATAAACTGCATTTGCCTTGTAGGGTATATCCATAATTTTTAATAACAAATTCTATGACTTCATAAGTCTTAATTCTTCTGTGAAGAAGCAGCCACCACAGTATAGTGGTTCAAGATCTGTCCTAGGGGGACAGTTCAAGTCTTCAATTGGGCAAATCAGATACTGCTTTTGTGACTCTGGGCAAGGGACAGTTAAGTACACCAGGCAATTTTCTAAGACTCTAATTTGTTGAACAAATGCAGATCAACACACTGGTAAAGGAAGTTTCAGTGACATTAACTAGCTGTGGGACTCTGGAAAAGTAACAACTCTCAACTTTGTTTTCCCATATGTAAAATGGGGTTGTTGTGAGAATAAAATAAGATAAAATATGTTCACTTTTATTGCTATATAAATTATTAGGATTATTAGGATTATTTTACCAAGGTGGAAAGGCTTGGAATATGGACCAAGTGATGGACTATATATGTCTGTTGACTACAGACTGGCAAAGTGAGGTTTGGAAAGGCTCATCACCATGTTGGCTACCAAGCAATGGATATTTTTTGCCACAGTAGCTGCCAAAGACCATTTACTAGGTTTCAGAGGGAGTAGATTTCTGTATCCATAGACAATATACCTACAGTACTGAAATTACAGACCCGTATAATATTAGATTCAATAACCAGAAGAGAATCCAGTCTACCACAGGCTTTAAGAAATCTCCACTGTAGAGACCACAGAATCAGTTGCAATGATAGCTCAATAACCAAAGACCAAAAACAATTACACAATGTATATAAACAGAATATCATGAATCAGAGGGAAAAAAATAGCAACGTTTCCACTATTTAATGACTTTTGAGGAAAAGCTGAGTTATTGATTAAGAGTGAACTCTGGGGTCAGCCAGGTGGTGCAGTGGATAGAGCACTGGCCCTGGATTCAAGAGGACCTAATTTCAAATACGGCCTCAGACACTTACTAGCTGTGTGACCCTGGGTAAGTCACTTAACCCCAATTGCCTCACCAAAAAAAATTTTTAATTAAATTAAATTTGGGGCAGCTAGGTGACAGTGGAGAGAGTACCGGCCCTGGAGTCAGGAGTACCTGAGTTCAAATCCTGCCTCAGACACTTCTTACTAGCTGTGTGACCATGGGTAAGTCACTTAACCCTAACTGCCTCACTTAAAAAAAATAAAAGTGAACTCTGTTTCTCAACACGGGGACCAGAATCCCCAAAGCAAATGTGGCCCGTTTCCAAGGAGGGTGAACAATTTATTCAGAACAACAGAGTTCTGAAAAGGTGTTTGGCTTACCAAAATCTTCTTAACCTACTAAGCATTACCCCCTTCTTCCTCCACACTTTTTTTTTTTATCTGCTGTGATAAAAGGAAATGTGATGCAAGGATGTTTTCCTTCCTCCCTGAGTGAAAGGATTATGGGGGATGTCAGTTATTACAGGATGACAGAAAAGGTGAGACTTATTGCTCTCTATGTATTTTTTTTCCTGACTCAACCTGTTCCTTTTCTCTAATCTTCACTAGATTAGTTCTGGGAACTGTTCAACTCATCACACACTCACACCAACATTCAAGGGAATTCAAGGAGCTATGCTCAGTGCAAAAAAGATAGAATGCTACTTGGGGGATAGGACACAATCATCCTGGGCCTGCTTTGGCAGATATCCCATGCTGAATTAAGTCCACCGCAGTAGCCATCAAAAACTATGAAGGTTTTATGATTTTCACATGGAGGGGGGCACAAAAGTGAAATGCATACAGAGTACTTGAAATACACATGCCTGTTTAATTTTTAAAAGCTTTGAAAAAGAAGGTATACAACATATTCTCAATTATCCACACCAATGGCGGATCCATTTTAGCCAGATAATCAACACATGCACTCAAATAGTCAATCTTTTCCATGTATGACTGGGATGGAGCAACGGATTTAATTTGTCCTATTTCTTGCATCTACTTCCTTTCCTTTCCTTTCCTTTCTTCTTCTTGGTCTCTTCCTGTTTTGCCACAGACCTTATTCTCCCTTTCTACTTCGGCCTCTCGTGTCAGGATTTGTTTCATAAGGTAATGAGATGTCCCAGTGGATAAAGAGCTAGATCTGGAGTCAGAAAGACCCGAGCTCAAACCTGTCCACAGACCCTTAACTAAATGCATGACTGAGTTAGTTATTTCATCTCAATGCCTCAGTTTCTTTGTCTATAAAGCAAGAATAATAACAGCACCAACCTCCCAGGCTTGTAGCAAGGATAAAAAAATTAGATAATATTTGTAAAGCACTTTGCAGACTTGCACTTTGCTAGTTGTTGTTGTTGTTGTTCTTATTATTAATTCTTGTCTGGCTATTATGTGTTTTGCCCATTCAACCTTGGCCCTTCTTGGGCTGGTTTGGTAACTAACCTAGGACTTTGGCTGAAGACAATCACAACTGGTAAGTGGTTAAGCTGTGAGATGTTGTTAAACCAACAGCAGAGAGGCAGAACCCTTCTAAGATTATAAACCTTCCCATAATGCACATCATACATTGACCGTACATTCTCTGCCCAACTGATAATTCTAGCAGAAACATCATGAGTGCCCTCCTTTTTTTTTTTAAGAAAAAAAGAAATAAAACACTTACTTCTAGTATATGTTCATCCTGTTGTTCTCGGTCTAGTTTTCTTGATGTGGTTGTGATGAGACCTATGAATGATAAATAATTCGTTAGCCCTCAGAGATAAAAGCAAGGTTACTGCAAATTGATCAGGGGCTCCTGGAACAGTGGGGGGAAGACTATTATTTCAAATTTTAACCTCATTTTCAATGGAAACCTTAACAAGCAAAGAAATAGGAACCAAGTAGAGCCATGTCCAGGATCCCATAGAGATAATTCCGTTTGCTGGATAATCCTTCACTTTGCTCTTTTTAACAGCTCTCCTCAAAGGTTGGGGAAGATAGATAAAAGGACAGGCAGGAGAGGGGAAACCTCATTTGCTGACTGTGGTAGCTAGGACAATATTTAGTAGGAGCAAAGATTGGAAATAATCTTTAAAAATCTACTGGCTTGGGGACAAAAGTTATTAAAAGAAGGTTTGGGTGAAATCATCTAGAATTTCATTTATTACTCTGGTTCTCTCTTCATTTCCACAGAATTTATTACAAAGTGATGAAAATAAGAATTCACATTATACATAATACAATTTAAAAGCATGACCACTTGTCACTGTCCAACATTTACCACTGTCATCCACCACAAGGTAGAGTCTTGCTATCTTCCCAAGCCCTCTTTCACTATGTTGCTGCTACCGCTTCTAATAACTCCTTTCTAGACCCCAAACATGCCCTACCATTTCCTACATCCACACTTTTGTTCACAGCAATATCAGTGTTTTCAATATTCTCCCTCCCTCTCTTCTAAATTCCTCCATGAAGCCTTCCCTGAATCTCCACCCCACTGTTTTTCATCTTAATCATGCAATGTTGTGTATTATAGTGTTCTGGGTTTGTGTCCTATCTTATTCCTCTGAGACCGAAAGTACCATTGGAGAAGCAACTATGTCTGGACTACATCTCATCTAAATGTTGCATCTCCTCCAGTGCCAAGTCCAGAGCTGGGCACTTGATAAATGGCTGAATTAAAAACATCATTATTAACTGACTTATTAAAATGTTACCAACCAACATTCTTGCAGTGACAGCTAAGAAAAATTCATGGAACACCATAAACTCTGAAAAGCCAACACTTAGGGTGAATAAAAGGGTGACAGAAAGACACAGTGGCCATAAGAAAGATGCCATTGTTGCCAGGGAGGGCTTGCATAGATAAAGTGGCATAAAAAGATGTCATCCAAGAAATGGGTGACCAAGAAAGGCTTTTCATAGAGTGAGAGCAAAGAAAAACCCCAGAGAGATAACCCAAGTGCTGTACTCACAGACATGGAAAATTAAGGAGAGGTATGGGAAGTGTGGGACCAAAATCCTAGAAGGAATCCAACAAAACTGATAAATTCTTTATGGATTCTGGACAAATTGCAGAGAATGAAAGGGTGCTCTAAAAGTCACGGTCCTTGAAGATGTTCAAAACCCTCCACTTCTTTCAGCCACCTTCCCGACCTGAGATTCAGTATCGACAACAAGGATCCTAAAACTTCACTTTTTCTCAATAACTGTATAAGCTCAAGTCATCAGCATGATTACCAGGCTCCGGAAGAAGAGCCACTAATTCAGAAATTTTAAATATTTTGTTTATCAAACAAAAAAGCCTCTGCATATAAGGACTGTAAATGAGCAGGCTGGCCATAAAGTCTTAAATGATTAGATCTTAAAACTGCACCAAGATTTTGGAAACATCCCATATGGGAGAAATGCACAAGCAGAAGAACTTGTTGAGGTTGTTGGAACAGAATCTCAAATTGTGGCCTGGAGCCAGACTTAGCAGCCTGAAATCAGGGATGAAAAAGTGGGTCATGGGTGAGGGTAGGACTTGTGAAACTGTAAAGGCCTCCACAGGGGTCACAGAGGTGACAAAACTTAGTGCAGGTCAGCCTGACCTCAGAGAGGAGTCCTCAGGGAACAAAGAAAAAACTGCCTCTCTGTCCTCCGGCGCTAGAGACAACACAAGGAAGCTGGATGCAGTAGAGATGAAGGATCTCATTGTTACATGTTGGCAGGACCCGGCTTTCTTGGGGGTGGAGGAGTGAGCTCAGCCAGCATGGCGAGATACGTAGCTCTAGGCTCATTCTAGGACACTCGTCCTCCCTCAACTCCCAGCGGTTGGATTTCTGTCTGGACTTGGCAACAGCAGGATACCATCACTACCTCAAGCTTAGAAATATTTGTGTGGCTGGACCACAGGTCCCGGAGGAATCCCAGGACATGCACAGAGGCAAAGACCACAGGGAACATACCAGGATGGCTTCATCGCACTACTGTGCTACTTTCCTGATTCTAACCTGGCTCCCAAGCTGGGTCTTTAGTCATTGGAGCTACTGCCATTAGAAGACAAGGACTGCGCCCGGAGCACCACAGGCCCTTTACACAAAGGCTTAATATTCTGTCTCTAACACTTCTTCAGCTTAAATAACCGTGTCCCTGCAGAAGGCAGAAGCACCATCGAGAGCCATCCCTTGTATTTCTAGATGGGAGGCTCTGCCCCTCCATGGAGTAAATCCAATGTTTATGGTCTCTGTGGACTGGAGGATGGTTCCCTGGGCTTCGGGGTGGCCTTCACTCACCTTTCAATCATCTTCATCACCATTAAGAGGTTTTGGTAGTTCCAGGCCCCCAGAAGTTCTATCCTTACTGCCATCCATGTCTTTTCTTAGCACATGTATCTCTAAGTTATTCCATCTAGTTAAAGACTTCGATGTAGGATCTTTCATGAGCATGGTAAGCTAAGCCTACACTCAGGGACACCTGAATTCCAGTCCTGTTTCAGCTGTGTGACCCTAGGCAAATCTCTCAGCTGCAGAGTCATCCAGGTGGCACAGTGGATGGAGGTTTGGGCCTGGAGTCAAGAAGACCCGGATTCAAGTCTGATTTCAGCCACTTAATTGTGTGAGTTTAGGCAAATGCCTCAGTTTCTTCAACTGTAAAGTGGGGATATTGACAGCACCCACCTCCCAGGGTTGTTTGTGAGGATCAAATGATTATTAGAATTGTATTACTTCACCCAGAAAGAAAAATAATCATAACAATAATTCAATCAAATTCCCAAAGTTCATAAAACACCTCTTCTATTTCCTAATTCCATAGCTCCACAAAACATTTTCTTTACAAATTCATAAACAACCCACAGCTTAATTCAGAGAAATTTCCAGTGGTATACATTACCATTATTTTATTCAAATAACTTTTTAAAGGAACACTTGTGGGGCAGCTAGGTGGCGCAGTGGATAGAGCACTGGCCCTGGATTCAGGAGGACCTGAGTTCAAATCCGGCCTCAGACACGTGACACTTACTAGCTGTGTGACCCTGGGCAAGTCACTTAACCCTCATTGCCTCAGCAAAAAACAAAACAAAAAAACAAAACAACAACAAAAAAAGGAACACTTGTTTTAAAGGACATTGTTTGCTATTCTCCTTTTGGAAAAATTACTCCTCTTTTCTTTTTCTTTTTTTTTTTAAATGAGGCAACTGGGGTTAAGTGACTTGCCCAGAGTCACACAGCTAGTAAGTGTTAAGTGTCTGAGGCCGGATTTGAACTCAGGTACTCCTGACTCCAGGGCCGGTGCTCTATCCACTGTGCCATCTAGCTGCCCCTACTCCTCTTTTCACTGTAGTAGAAACATCACAGTGAGAAAGATGAGAGGATGACTCTGCTTTGGTATATTTAAGTAAAAGCACACAAACCTAATCTGTGACAAGCCAGCCCTTAGAAAAGAACCCTTCGGCTCCATTCAGAGAAAGCTCTGTATTCTTCACAAATATTAATTTGGGGATGGGGGTACTGCATTTAAATTTTATCCAATAAAGTTGCGTAATTTATTGTGTGCATTGTATGTAATAAAGATGACTAAGCTGCCCCTGTCTACCCTGTTAGCTACACACACCGTTCTAAATGTTTTACTGCAATTTCAAGTTATTTGAGTCTATGAGGAAAGAGAGGCTTTCTATGGGGAGCAGGGGGGTACAGCAGCCCTTGGGCTCAGCTTTTTCTCCAGCTCCCCTACTCCATTCCAAGCACCTCTTTTCATCTATCCATTCCCAAAAGGATTCTAGCCTTGTCTGCCAAATGGCTTCCTTCAGATCATTACTAAGAAGGCTTAGAGCAGATTCTTAGAGATGCTAAAATCTACTTTCCAGGAAACAGATAAGAAGCCATTAACCCCTTGAGAGATCCTTCAAATTCACTCAAGCTAACTCAGAGTAGGGAGTTATATTAAGAGAGAAAAAAGACACTTTACTTTTCTGAGATGCAGAAAAGTTCATAATGACAGACATGGTCGCATAATAATGTGTTTCATTACCATTGTCAGTAAAAATAATAATAACAATAAAACTCACTGTGGGGTATCTGTATGAATTTTTTGGTCCAAAAAAAAATGGGGTTGGGCATGGGGAAGGAGAAGATAGGGAAGGGGGTCCCATATGAGAGATTTCACCAGTGTAGGGCAACTTACTAGTGTGGAAATACCTTCCATCAACACGAGCAGCATCTCTTCCTCGAATTTATACTCTTAGTTTCTTAGGACACTAAGACTTACTCAAGGTCATACAGCCAATATTCATCAGAGGCCACAACCATGTCTTCGCAACTCTGAAGTTGGCCCTCCACAGCCTGTGCTATGTTTCCTCTCCAATTCCCATCTACAGAGTTCCACAGCAGGCTTGAAACATCAGCCCTCGTACCTGATTTTGGCAGATGAGGAAATGGGCTTAGAGGTGATGTGATCCGGGCATTCGCAAGTCTACTATATTCATATCAAAAGAAAATCCTGGCCCATTAGCTTCCATATGCAATTTCATGCTAATCTATAAATTTTCCTAGTTTCCAGAAAAAAAGTAAAAGGATATTTTGCTATTTTGCCTTGTTATCTCTAAACAAAGACATCTATCTATAAAGTAACCCAATGTTCTGGAAGTAACTCAGTGTCTCTCTTTTGCCATTTGAGAGTTCAAAAGGTTAAAACATTAACTTACAAAATATATCTGCCACAAGCAAAAACCAACAAAAACCCTGCATATGCAAGTGTTTCTTTGTTATAAACATGTTAATTTCCCTTCTTCAGCCAAGCACCTTTGAAATTAAAATGGAAAACCCAAAGATTTGACTTCCCCGTCATTCTCTAAATCAATTTCAATTTGAATTCTGTGGAATTGAGATGTGAATCTTCTTAGCAATTTGTAGTTCTGGTCTTCCCGGGTGGCCTGGTAACAAATGCATGTGTAGTTGGGAGGGGGAGAAGAAACAGAACACCAAACTTCACTATGATTTCTTGAAAATCACTAGAGGAAGGGCAACTGCAGACATTTAATGTCACTTGAGTTCTTCTGAACAGATTCTGTTCAAAGTAGTATAATAGCTAACTTGTGCTACATAATCCATCAATCAATACTACCTTATTATTTAGCATTTTTATAAGGGGATCTCTAGATTTTATAGAATGATGAAATGAATGAATAACATAAGTGAAAAAGAAAGCCCCTTTGTACTGTCTGGTCTGGGGGTTCCCAACGTGGGGTATGTGCACTACCAGAGAGTACAAGAAACTTGTCAAGCAGGTTTGGGGAACAGTAAGTAATTCCATTCTCCTACATTCCAAAAGTAATCCTTTGAGGGGGAGGGGGAGGGGGGAAATGTGGACTTGAGTCAGAATAGGCAGGAGAGGACCAGAGCAGAGTTGAAAGGGGGGGGGGGTGTGCACATTGTAATGTATCTGAAAAAATTGAAAGCAACAACTGAAGGAATTATTCCTAACATGACTAGGTGGTGAAATGGAAAAAGCACTGGAATTGGACTTAAGAAGAGCTGAGTACAAATCTGGCCTCAGACATTTATTAGTCCTGTGACCCTGGGCAAGTCATTTAACCTGTTTGCCTATGTTTCCATAACTGTCAAATGGGAATAATAAGAGCATCTAATTCACAGGGTTATTTTGAGGATCAAATGAAATGTCTGTAAAGAACTTAGCAAGGTGCCAGGTATACAGTAGGCGCCAAATAAAAGTTTATTCCTTTCCATTCTTTCCCCCAATGACCAAAACCAAATAAGGTTTCGATATGAAAATCAATCAACAAGCTAAATCCTTTTTAGATTTACCTAGAAATAAAATTGCCAAAAATGACCCATTGAGAATGATGAGCTAATTGGCCTCTGCAATAAACAGAAATTCCATATTAATTTTCTAATCAACAAAGTCACAAAATTGAGAAGCAGATGCCATTTATACTACACTAATCTTTGTGGATAAGCAATGGGTTAGTGAATAGGGAGTTAGGAAGAAAGATCAGAGTTTAAAACTTGACTGAGACACTCAGCGTGTGTAACCTAAGGTAAGTCATTTAACCTCTCAGCCTCAGTTTCCTTATCTGAAAAACAGGGATGACAACAGGACCTTTATTCCCAGGGTTGTTGTGAAGATTAGTGAAATGACATATGCACAGCCCTTTGCAAAACAAAATATCAATAAATATCAATATCAATATCAATAAATGCGAACTAAGCAGAATTCTCAAGTCCTGTGCTCAATCCAGTCCAAAGCTGCAAAATGGATGCTGAGCATGATGTGCAGGTATCTTTTCGAAAAACTTTACCAAAAATAAAATTGTTGGTTGAGAAGAATAAAAATTAAGGGTTACACTAATTTATGACTATGTTGTAATAAACATTTAACAACTTGGTAATGCAAAAAAAAATTATTGAGTGCCAAATCAAGTTTTCTTTATGAAAATTTAATCTCTTTATTTCTAATATGTATACACATGGTAAATTCTAGGATTTATGTATATTCATACTGAATAGAGGGATATGGGAGGGTTTACTATACAGCCAAGAGAGAATGAAGACCAAAAAGTTTGGAAATTCATGATGCAATCCAACTGCTTCATTTGGATGAGATGCTTCAAAGGCAATTAAAATGCTAATGGAAAACAACAAAGTGAACTATCTCCAGGATCTACCAAACTGGGAAAGTCTAATTCCGAATAAATCTCTATATGTGGAGAAGGGGGTCTAATACACACGCATATGCACAATCTGTGGGTTCACAGACTGCAATGATTTCAGCCAATATTTTATATGGCATGAAAACAGGCCGGTTAAAGCAAGGGCAATAACACACTAGGGAAAAATATGATGCATTAAAAAACTGGAAAAGAAAACAGTCCTGAGATTGGAGAGAAAATTGTGTTCATATGTGCAGCCTAGCATAGCAGCAAAGACAATTGGAGGCTTTAGACAATGCATTTTGAAGGTTCTATGATGACACGGGGGAGATGGACAATTGACAGTGAACAAGCATTTATTTAGCATGAATATGCCAGGCACCGAACTAGGCACTGGGGATGTTAAGAAGGGCGAAAACAAAGCAGCAAGCCCCCCATTCCTCTGCTTGCCCTCCCAGTCCTGGGAGCCTCAAGGGACTCACAATTGAATGGGGGAGCCAACATGTAAACAGTAGTCTATGCAGAGTGTGACACACATGGTGTAAACAGGAGGCAAGCTCAGGGGGGGAAGGAGGAATCTGGGGAAAGCCCTCTTGCAGAAGGTGGGGTTCAAGCAGAGTCTTGAAGACCTCCTCCCTGATACACCACCAGGTGGACAGAGACTGAGCAAGTCACTTAGGAGCGAACTGGGGTCTGTCCTCCTGTAGAAAATGAAGCAGGAGATCAGGGAGCCTCCAGGGGTTCCCTTAGCTCTAAATCTACGATCCTCTCCCCCACTTTATGGATGAGGTAAACTGAGGCTTGAGAGAGGATGAATTAACTTGTCTACAAGGGGAGTGCTGGGAAATAATTCATAACACCCTTAAACTAACCTGCATTATCACCATCTTGCCATCACCTTCTTAAGTTTAGACAATCAACAAAACAATGAGCCTAGCAGGAATTTGTAGCATTTGCCAGTTTCTGGGGAGTAAATGCTCCCACACAACATTTAACAACCGGCTCTTGGCCAGCCACTTGGAGCACATCCCCATGGCTACAACCACATAGCTGACAAATGCTCCAATTCAGACTCAACTTTAGGCCTTCCTACTTTCTTAACCATCATCTAGTGATCCTTGCCCCCCTCCCCCAGCACAGGAGACTATTCCTTTTTGGCATCAGAGCCTTCACAATGTTTATCATCTTTTTCCCTGGTAAGGCTTTGGAAATTACAGACTTTCACTAGCAAATTCTGTTTGTAAAATACAACAGATGGCACCAGACCTTCCTCCTCAGCTTCTACCTTAATTGTTTTAAGAGGCTAACTGCGACTCAGACCCTCATCTGAACACTCATGAAATTCAGCCAGATAAAACCTCTTTACTGTAAAATCACTCCTCTGGAACACCCAATTTTGCTTACATCTCACCATTTTGTGTGAAACCAAAACTTAATGGAGTCAGTGAGAGTGGTTATGAGTACTGCTGGATCTGTAGTGACATCAATGTTTACAAGATAAAAAGGTCACTTCATTCACTCATAAATTCATTCCTTCATACACTCCATTCATTCATTCACTTAACAAGGCACTAAGCTGATAGAGTAACTTAACCCTCTGAAAGAGCTTTTCATGAGAAGCTAGACTTATACACAGAAGGGGGACCTGGATTAAACCCCCAGCACTGCTGCTCACTATCTCGATGGTCTTGGGCAACCTTTTAAGGCCTTCAATTTTGGAGTTGAGTTTAGATGATCTCTGAAGCACCCCCTCTTCCAACTCTATCTATGAGCTCTAAAGTCTTTTTTAAGTGGCATCACACAATCTCATTCAGTTCTTAAAATAACCCTTGGAGGTAGATTGAACAAGTATTCTTTCTACTTTGCAGATAAGGAAACTGGGGTTCAGATCTGAGGATGTTATACTCCTCTGCTCAAGAAGCATCAATGGCTCCCCATTGTCTTTAGAATAAAATACCAACTCTTCTATTAGGCATGTCAGCCCATCAGTACTCCCTATAATGTATTCCAGACAAACTGTTTCCACTACAGATTCTTACACACACACACACACACACACACACACACAGCTCCTCAATGCCCTAAAACTTTGCATGGCTAAAATACTCTTCCTCCATACCTCCATCACTTGGAAATTCTAGATTTCTCCGAAGCTCAGCTTAAGATCCCACCTCCTTCAGGAATCCTTCCCTGATCCTCAGGTTGTTAGAATCACCTCCCTACCTCACTATGTATTTCTCTTGTACCCAGGCTATATTTCTTTTTGTTTGTTTGTTTGTTTGTTTGTTTTTTGCAGGGCAATGAGGGTTAAGTGACTTGCCCAGGGTCACACAGCTAGTTGTGTCAAGTGTCTGAGGCCGGATTTGAACTCAGGTCCTCCTAAATCCAGGGCCGGTGCTTTATCCATTGCACCAACTAGCTGCCCTCTCTCAAGCTATATTTCTGAACATATCATATACCCTGAGAGTGGAATGGATGTCCTTTAACAGCGGGAACTATCTCATTTTCATTATATCTCCAACAGTTAGAGCAGTTCCTGGCATATAACGGACCCTTAATAAATGCCTATTAATTGAACTGATATGTGGAATGACTTGCCCAAGCAGTAGAACTAGGATTTCAACACATTCCCTTTAGGGCAGTACGATTTCCATTATGCCACAATACCTCCCTAAAGCAGGCAATAATCCATACTTCTGCATCCTGGCCTTGGTAAAAGGCTATGTCATTTTTTTCCACTTTTCTTCCAAGACTGAAAACTCTTCTCCAGTGGCTGTATCTTCAGTTCAGATAACTGAGAGGATGCCCTCACCCAACCACATCCTGTATAATTTCAAATTAATACTCATAATTTTTGGAGAACAGTTGATTTTAGGCAGACACTCGGACTATATGAACCTTTATTTCAGCCATTTTGATGATTTTTGAAGGAAGTCCTTCAATATCTTAGCTATTTTTTATAACAGAGGCTACCAGCAAGTTAAATTTAGATACAAAGCAAGTATAAATTTAGATACAAAGTTTATGGCACCCATACCTTATTATTCAAATGGTCTAAGGACGTTAATACGGACATTTAAAAATTATCTGGTAATAAAGAATGCATTTTTTTTGTTTTGAGCACCTTCGATACAGATATAATTTCACCAGGGCTTATTGTTACCAGGATCTATCCAGAAAGTGGTTTTATACCATCTAAATGCTTCTACCTTGGCTGAGATGACTCCCAGGGTATCCATTAGACCTTATGAATAAGTGACATTAGAGACAATTACAGCAAAAGAATGATAATACCACTGAGGACAATTGTAAAAAACAGATACTTGAAGCACTTTGGGGAGAGGTATTATTTCAATAAACAACAAAAAGCCACATCTGAAAGACAGAGAAACGTTTTTGTTCCTGAAAAGCTAATCTGTTTTGTTAACTACCATAAGAGGAGCGGAATTTCCTCAGTGAAAAGATAAAGATAGGGTCAATACTTAGTCATGTGGAGAAAGTTAAACTGTTTAGGAAATTAAGAGTAGTATACACTATTATGTGAAGCAATTTTGAAAAATTGTTTCTTTGTCCTGGATTTGAATTTTTACAAATTGTCACATAGGCTGCTATTTATTTTTACTTACAGGTCCAACAACTAGTTTTCTCTTCTTAAACATAAGGAAAAGCCTATTTCCTATCTAATATTGCTGTTGAATACAATTTTCCTGGAATATAATAGGGATTACTTTCACTATTGGCTAAAATCTGCATTATTATATGGGGGGGGGGGTGAGGCAATCAAGGTTAAGTGACTTGCCCAGGGTCACACAGCTAGGCACTGTCTTAGGCATCATTCAAACTCAGGTCCTCCTGATGCCAGTGTCAGTGCTCTATCCACTCCACCACCTAGATGCCCTTGGATTAATTTATCAATGCTCCTAATAACAGAGAAGAAAAGATTGGAAGAGAAGATTTATTAAACCGTTTTCAGATGTGTTAAATGCTTTATAAATACGACCTCTGCAAAGGACATGAGAGCTACCTTTAACAATGTGAGGGCTATCTAATGGGAGGGACTTACTGTTGTAGATTAGATGGGTCTCAAAGTGGAATGCGGGCTTCCCCAAGGAGGTCTTCAATGGTTACTTACGTCCCTTCCAATGATACATCTGGTGATTCTGTGACCATCTAAGACCCAGGCAACATGTGCTTCCCTTAAAGACATAAGCCCAGGCAAGAAAAGGAACAGGAAGGCTGGAGGGAATACTGAGAGACTGAACTTAGTATCCACAGCTGACCTGCAAGATGCCCGAGCCAGTTCCCCCTACACAAGAATACCTGCTATTAAGCTACTTGCAGTAAGTCTGAAAATCCCTGACAATCTGCCTGATGACTTCTTTAATTGGAGACATAATATTCCAGAATATAAATATAAAAAGAAATACAGTCTTAAAGGAAAAAAAAGGAAAGATATTCCAGTATAGTAAGCTCCCAATTTAAATGAGAAACAATTTCAAAAGAATGATATTCATTGTTCTTGGTACATATCACTTCATATCCAAGCTAGTTCAGAAAGCACAAAATTCAAAAGGGGGTTGGATTTTTTTTCTTTTTTTGCTTTAAATGTCCAGCTCCTGAGGCCAAAGCAAATAAACCCAGCTCTGAGAGCAAGGCTGACTCAGCAGATAACACCCAGAATGCTAAACTAAACACTGGCTGAGTCACCATCAGCCTTCTCATAAACAAAAGCAGGCAGTTTCCCTAGGCTGCCAAGGTTTTCAGTGGGATCCTCTGACCATCTCTGGCTTGGGGGAACACAATTTCTAAGAGTCTTATTCTTCCTCTCCAGTCTTTGTGGAAGGGGTCATAAACGGTGGGCCTCTCTTTAAATACTGTGACCTCATTAAGTTTAAATTCAAACAATTTACAAACATATCTTATTCCCTACTATGGACAAGGTACTGTTATGTATGGGGCCTATTCGGCACACTCAGAGTTTGTGTAGAGTTATCTAAGCCTTATCATCACAGAATCACCAAATACAGAAAGACTGACTGAGAAGATGAGGAAGGTGCCAAGTATTAGCCACAAGCCTGGGGAGGGAGATTTAAACACAAAGACATGTATGCAGATAGATAGAGTCTCCTTCCTCCAAACTGCTTTCCCAAGATTCAAAATACCAGGAGAGGGGAGGGGAGGGGAGGGGAGGGGAGGGGAGGGGAGGGGAGGGGAGGGGAGGGAAGGGAAGGGAAGGGAAGGGAAGGGAAGGGAAGGGAAGGGAAGGGAAGGGAAGGGAAGGGAAGGGAAGGGAAGGGAAGGGAAGGGAAGGGAAGGGAAGGGAAGGGAAGGGAAGGGAAGGGAAGGGGAAATGACCTGGAATCCAGGGAGGGCAGGTCTTCCTTTCTGGAGCAATGGAGACCCAGCCCAGGCCCCACTTTCTAAAGCAATTCAAATGGGTCCCAGAGTCCAAAAAGATAAACCAGTGTGCTACTCGAAGGATCTCCTGATTCCATAAAAGGAGGAGTCCAATGAGGTCCCAACAGCTCCACTGCTCTGACTCTCACCATTACTGTCCTTTGTGCTAGGTGCTAGGGACACAGAGATGAAGGATGAGCAACATCTTGTCCTCAAGGAATTTACAATCCATTGGGAAAATAACCGAACACTGGTGACACATTAAACCTTAATTCAATTTAAGGGAAGCCCCAGAACACCACTAAAATAAAAACTTGCTCAGGTGCCCAAAGTCTAAAATAAGTCAGACTGGTTGAAAATAAATTTAACTCTCCCCTTGCGTGGTTCTTTTTGGTTGTCATGGGAATCCGTGCTGTTGGGAATAGTTATGTGAGGAGCTCCAGAAAAAGACCAACGCGAGACAAAACTGCAGGGATAAAAGAATCAGAGAATTTTAGAGCAGGAAGGAGGGAAGGTCTTAGAATCCATCTATCTACTCCAACCACCAGAGATAAAGAAACTGATGTTTGGGAGGTTAAGCGGCCTGCCTGCCAAAGTCCATACAACTAGTCAGTAGGAGAGCTAGAACATCCAAATGACAAAATAGTCTGATTCTGAAAGCTACATTTGAAACTAAAACATTCGATAAGACTGAAACTAGAAAAACGCTATAGTTCTACAGATCACAGTACTTCTATTTATATGAAGACCGCAATGAAAACACCATTGTTCTCGATGACAGTGGTTTCTTCTTTCTCAAATCTTTGGCTAACTTTATCCTTTGGATCTGTGCCCTAAAAGGCTTAAGAGAATAAAAAATATTCTCACCATTAGATTGTTTTGCCATAACCTTTGCTAAATCTCAGCAGAGGGTATGAGAATGGGGGAGGAGGAACAGAGGATAGAATAGGTGGGCTGAAGAAGAGAGGAAAGGAGGGGAGGAAACAGACAAGGCCAAATCATTTCTATTGCAGTTTTCTCTGACTGTCCTTTTTGAGAACAGGGGAAGGAAGGTCAGGGTTGTCCTTCCTCTGCCCCCCAATCTTTTACCCGCTAAGTACTTAGTTACTATACAGTCTGAACTGTACTGCTCTGAGTGGACTAATGCCTGAATTACTATCACGGATAGGCAGGGTAATTGTCCACAATGCTAATCTACAACAGAATTTTCTAAGGTAAACGGGTAATGCTTCCTCTCCTAACTCTAAAATTTTTAAAAAAGAAAGAAGAAATGACCCCTAGGGCTATATCATCATGGGCTATTAAGACTATTATGTCTTAAAGATCGGAACAGAAACTTGAGGGAGGTCTGCCAGGCCCCTCTGGTTTTATCTTGGAATCTAGACAGGTGCTGTTGGTTCTCAAAGTTGTAGAGTCAAAACAGGGGTTCTATTCAAAACATCTTACAAATCCAAAGCTCCCTTTATAGAGAAAGAAGGCCTAGATTAGCTCTATGACTTGACTAAAGTGCCCAGGCCAGGGATGATACCACTTGGTCTCCTGAGATGCAGCCCAGGTTCCTTTTGACTATAACATGCTCACTATCTTTGGAAACCTAAGGCATTCAAAATAATCTATGAACAAAATTAGCCAAGCCCAAGTGATGGGGAATTAGGAGTGTGTCTCCACAATGCCTCCACAAGTTCCACTGGTAGCAATCACAGCTCACTGCTGAGCCTTTTTCTCTGAATCTTTCCTTTGGTGTCCTCACATTCCATTGCAACAAATGAAACTCTACGGACATCACCGAATATGAAATAAGCTCCAAGGTCACAGGCTATGGTACCTTGCATCACTGGCCCTAGGCACAGGGCCTAACACATGGTAAGTAACAAATGTTTGCTATTGTTGAAGGGAATGCCAAGAGATACATTAGGGAAAGGGGGTCCTGGAGAGGTACTGCAGTGATTTCATAGCTAAATTTCAGACCTTTCACAAAGTTCACTTTGTGAAAATTCCTGAAGTCTGGGAAAACAAATACAGATAAATAAATGTTCATATAAGCTCAAAAACAGACTGTGAGTCAGGAAACAATAGGAACTTATTTGAAAATATGAATCACCATCATTGTAAAGTCACAGGGCCTTTATTTCCTTCCTTCCTTCCTTGATATGTAAGATTACCGGAAATCCTCGGAAGTCATTTGCAACTATCGCTATTTCCCAATGTACTTTATTCATTTGCTATTTTAGCCACAAGGTAACGGCCATTTGCTTGGAACAAGGAAAACTGGTTGTAAACTGATACAGGACTATTGTTTCTCCTTCTTTCTCAAAGAGGGCAATGACATCAGGGAGGTGATGTTTTGCTTTGCACTGAACTGGATTTAAGTGTGGGAGAGCTGTGCAAGGTTGCCAGCCTCACTCTCCCCTCCAGAACCCTCTGGGTCCAGTGACAAGATAGACATCAGGACAACTGGAGATGGCCCCAGTGCTGTAGGAGACTATGGCCTTTTTAAGCTAAGGTCTTTCTCAGGTCTCAGTTTGTCTGAGGCAATTGCCCATTCAGTGTTTAAGGCTAGGTAAGAAATGAGGCTGAAACCTCACAAGATGTCTTGGGGTTTACAGGCTGGATTTTTACAGGATTGAGGCATGAGCAATGGTCTCTTCTACCCACTGGCTATTAGTACTTTATGGCTCTACATCGAAGAGACTGCAAGACATTAACCTAGTGATAAAAGATACAATATATCAAAAGTTAACAATCTATCTAAGGTATGTGCCTGATGTTGTAGACAATAATTCTCTGGGTATCTGAAGTTTTATTTTTTAAAAAGGAAAAATAATTTGGGGGAATGATATACAGCTATACTTGACAAATTGCATGAAGGGTAAGAAAATGTAACATAGTAACTTGAGTTTAAAAATCTGGCCCTAAGGGCAGATAGGTGACACTAGGATAGAGCACCAGTCCTGGAGTCTGGAGGACTTGAGTTCAAATTTGACCCCTGACACTTGATACTTACTACCTGTGTGACCCTGGGCAAGTCACTTAACACAGATTGCCTCCAAAAATAATCTGGTTCTATCACAAAATATAGACAACTAAAATCCTAAGAACAAAAAGAAAGAGCAAGTGTATAGGGGGAGGAGCACTGGACTTTGGTTTAGTTTTTGAAACTTGAATGCTTTCCTAGGATACACATGTATAATGATTTTTTAAATGACATACAATAACAACTCACTGGAGTAATTTTTGCTTTTAATCTGAATATACTCATATTTGTACCTCTTGTCTTTCCTATTAGAATGTATAAGCTCCTTAAGAATATGGGATAGTGGGCAGCTAGGTGGTGCAGTAGATAAAGCAGAGGCCCTGGATTCAGGAGGACCTGAGTTCAAATAAGACCTCAGATACTTGACACTTACTAGCTGTGTGACCCTGGGCAAGTCACTTAACCCTCATTGCCCTCTCCTCCCCCCCCCCAAAAGAATACAGGATCATTTCATTCATTGTACTTGTATCCTCAGAACAGGGAATATGGCTGACACATAGTAGGTATTTATGCTGACAGACTAATCTCCTTTAAGAAAATATTTTGCTCATCTTCAAATAGATCTGCTATAATAAATACTAGTTGTTGTTGTTATTATTATTATTATTTTATAGAACAATTGCAAATATGTATTGTGAGAGGGCAATTCCTCCCAGAAAGTTCCCAGACTAATTAAATCACAGGTACACACACAAATACACAGACACAGAATGATAAGCTCATGTAACTCCCAAATCTGTCTGGGAGCCAGGAAGATATATAATCCTTGCATGTATTCCTAGTAACATTTCCAGCACCAACCAAAATACTTACATAAAAAAACATATATACTCTCTGGTTATCTAGCTAATTAGATCCATTCGAAGTTATAAGCTAAAACTTAGATCCTTTCCAGAGCCTCGAGAACTTGTTTCCTCTTTAATGTATTTTCTCCCTCTACTTTAAACTTGAAAAATGCTCTGTGGGAATTCCCTTCCCCTCTTTTCCCAAACTGGTGTGATTAGTCTCATCTGGCTTCAGATGAGTGCCAAGAACAACCCACTGTACATAATGGATGCTTAATAAATGTTTGTTAAATTCAATTCAGGCTTATTTACCAAAGAAGAGGTGTTCCAGGTGATTAGAACTCTCATAAGGAAATTGGTATTCATAAAAATGGAAAGGTAAAGCCAAAGTCATCAGTCTAACATTCAAGACTTTCCATTAAATGCTTTCTCCCCTCCCCTCACCAATTTCACCTTTCTGATACAATCTCTCTCCCACAAAGTTGTCTCCTTTCTGACAAAGCTTCCCATCTCTTCTGCACTGGTACACAACCAACTCTTGGTATTAAAACTAATTCAGCAGCTGTCCCTGGTCGATGTTGGCCAAAGAAACGAAGCCCGTGCTTTAAAAGCTCTTTGTACTAATGTAAAGCTGGTATATTCGATTCTCTTGCATCACTCTTTAGACTGTGTGTGTGTGTGTGTGTGTGTGTGTGTGTGTGTGTGTGTGTAAATATTATATTTGTCATGTAGGCATCTTCTGAAATATCCATAAATCTTCTACTATATCATATGGTGGTATAAAGTACTTGAATAGATGGAATCAGGAAATATTTTGCTCCAAGAGGTAGAGTTTACATTGACAAATGATGACTGGACCCTAGTACTTTCATCAAATTTTATTCATGCAAGAAGCACATATTTCCTTCTAGATCTACTAAAACCTTATAGTTTTACACTGTTTATATAGTTTTTAAGAACAAACCAAGATAGGCTAATACTATGTTGACTTTGCACATTCCAATGATTTGCAGAGAAAAGACTGTGTGTTCCTTCTAGAATCAATAAACTTTAAGTGGAAAAAATGCAAACTCATTTTCCTGCCTTCCCTCTGGGACTATCCCCACTTGATCTGGTCCATATAGTGTTAATACATAGCTGTTTGCATGTTGTTTCCCTCATTAGCTCCTAGAGAATGGACACTATCTTTTGCCTTTCTTTGTACTACTAGCATTTAAAAAGATGCCTGCTTAGAATGTAGCAGGTACTTCTTAATAAATGCCTGGTGACTGACTGTCAAAGGAGAAAAAAAACTTTCAACCTTCTAGCTTGTCTGAAGGAAAAGGAAGCTGCCCTTAAAGGAATGTAGGGGGAAAATGCTTCCCAAGGAAAAAAAGGGAAAAATAACAAGAAAGAATGCACGGGCAAATTCAAACCCATATCAGAAGGCTGAAAGGGGGCACAGGGAAGGCAAGAAAGAAGAACACGCCACCAGGCTGTTTAAGTTATGTCATACATTCCAGATTCTTCCCAGGGATAAAGAAACTAGAGCTTCCAAATCAAAAGCGGTTTTCTGTGCTCCAAGGGGCCTCTCAGAGAGAGGACATCCACTACTGAGCACAGGAAGACACATCCTTGACGATGGCAACTCCTTGCTGAGGAGTACATATGTCACTGTGACATGAATAATAAAGAAACATGCTGTCTTCCTGGGGAAGGCATACAGAATATGATTGAGAGCTTCTTAAAGAAGACTCATCGACCTACCAACAATACTTACTTTTGATGAATCAAGTGATAGTGTCAAAAAGAACCTATAAAAGTTAGGGATTATGAAAGAATCTTAAGGCAGGAAACAAGTCGTAAAGGGAAAAGATGGTGTTTTCAGCCCTATTGCTGACCGAAGGCACAAACTTTAAAAGATAAAGGTGTACAGATATAGGAAGCAAGAATTTAGCTAATAAGATGGTGATAAGGAAGGGCATTTGGATCTGTGAACTGGGTTAAGATAGAGGGATGATAGTCACAATGGAGGGATGAGGTGTCATGAAAGTCACGAGACAATTTCCAGGCCCAGGGAAAGTAGTCATACACATGATTTCAGATGTGTAGATGTGAATGTCCCTGTTCTGAGCAATAAACAAAATAAGAGATCTTGATGCACTGAGACTCATGACTGAAAAACAGCGATAGGATACAACAGCTTATTCAAAGGAAACTAATTAGATAAAAGACTGTGTCCCAAATCCAATGAAGAATGAAGCAGAGATAGCCTTGAGAAGAGAAGATTTCAGGAAGATTCTATGACTTTTCAAAGACCTGACGCGTCTTACTCTGCTTAGCAGCAGAGGGAAGACCTCAGAGCAAAGTACAGACCCAGTAAGAAGACAAATTTGAGTTTCTGTGGTCAGTAAAAATTTCCCACCAATTATCCAAAAGAGGAATGGGCTACCCTGGAAGGATCTCCTTCACTGGAGGTTTTCAAGAGTGGGCCAAGAAGATAACTTGTTGGAAATGCTGCAGAAGGTTTCATTTATGAAGATGGATTGGACCTGATCAGGGTCATACAATTTGGCCTGTTTTCTCCTGTGGTTTGCAGACCACTGGATTAGATAGTCTGTGAGATCAGTTCCAGCTCTGAAAATCAACGGTGGTCTGGCAGCTGCACTGTCCACAAAAAAGTCTATTTCTGTATCTAGAATGGAAATTAAGAGTGGTAAACATGGCAGAGAGGATTATGAGAGGGACTGAAGAAGCAAGAAACAGAAGCAAGTGTCTTGGGAGCATGCTACCTACCACACCTGGCCAAAACGAGCAGGAGGCAGCTCTACTGAGAGACAAGCAGTTAAGACTGTGGCTAAGCCTAAGGGAGAGGGGGAGATGGAGGGGGAGGGGGAAAGTGAAGTTAACAGGGTGCCAATGGAGTTTACTGGAAGCAGGGCAAGTGGGCTGCCATTGTCAGATGTGATATGATAGATTGTGGCTTTGGAAAAACCATGTTAGTGGCTGTAAGACAAGCTGGAGGAGACGGGGCAGGGAGATCAAAGAGGAGGCTATTTCAGTAATCTTGTCAAGAGGTGGTGAGGTGTTGAACTAGGTGGCACAGTGGATAGAGAACTGGCTCTAAAGTCAAGGAGATGTGGCAGCTAGGTGGCGCAGTGGATAAAGCACTGGCCTTGGATTCAGGAGGACCTGAGTTCAAATCCAGCCTCAGACACTTGACACTTACTAGCTGTGTGACCCTGGGCAAGTCACTTAACCCTCATTGTCCTGCAAAAATAAATAAATGAATGAATGAACGAACGAATAAATAAATGAATGAATGAATGAATGAACGAATGAATGAACGAATGAATGAAGTCAAGGAGATGTGAGTTCACATGCAGCTCCAGACACTTGACATTTACTAGCTGTGTGACCCTGGGCAAGTCACTTAACTCCAATTGCCTCAAATATCTGAGGCTATCTCCAGTGGTCCTGATGTATGTCTTGCCACTGGACCCACATGGCTCTGGAGGAGAGAGTGGGGCTGGTAACTTTTCACAGCATCTCCTCACTTAAACCCAATTCACCGAAATTCATGACATCACCTCCTGATGTCACAGTCCTCCTCTTTGAGGATGAAAGACAAACAATAACTGCCTTATTTATACAAGCTTTTGAGATGGGAGATTTCAAAGTTTTGAGAACTACCAGTAGGATCCTGTGGCCTTAGATTCTATAAGGGAAGTCAGCTCAAGGTGGACAGGAAAGCACTCAAAAAATTTTAAAATAATTAAATTAATAGAGTCACATACACAAATGATTCCAACAAGGAAGGAAAAGGAATCAGTATAAAAAGACCTTCTTACACAAAGGATCACACAGATCACTGAAGATCCATTAAGAGAAGTCCCAAGGAGCCGAGGACAGCCAGGAGGCCTTCAGGCCACAGATCAGTAACTACGTGGCTTCATCGCTCAGTGCTCTAGGCAATGCTTTAAGACTTTAAATTGCAGACCTGCAGAGGTAAGAGTTTCCACATCTAAGAATTCCCTGCTGTAATGAAATCCAGAGTGTAGTTTCTCTTCCACTACTTGAGCTGAGTAAATGGAAGAAAGGCAGGGAACTAAGAGGAGGCCAGATCCTGTAACCATAAAGTCAGGAAGGTTATAAGGACGGCATTAGTTGAGGGTTCTAAGAAAGGGCCTTTCTGGATAATGAAGGACAAGGATGAGAAGATAGTAAAAGATGGGGGTGGGGAGGGGGGGGACTGTTCAAAATCTTATTCTGCTTCTGGTTTCCTTACTAAGAAGAATCATCTGCAGATTGAGAAAGAGGATAAAATATTGTCAATAATATTGAAAGATAAACAAAGAGATTGTGAGTACCATGGCCATCTTCAGTGACTTTACTAGACCTGGATGATTTCCCCAAGGCGGTGAAAAGAATTGAAGAGAGGATTACTAAATTGCCCTCATCCACCTTTGAAAAAGCATGGAGTATGGAAGATTTGCCCAAAGACTGGAGATGAGCAAGTGTCTCTTGCAGATTTCAAGAAGGGGAAGAACACAGATGCTTCAAACTATGGGATGAAGAACATTGACGTTAGTTCCCGAACAAAAGCTGTAGAATCCATTTGTAAAGGGGCAGATGAGGAGCAACTGGAAAGGGAAATAGTGATACCTATAAACCTGTGTGAGTCCCATTTTTGACAGGGTGACCAGAGCACTAAATTAAGGGACGGCTGTAGACATAGTTTGTTCAAATTTCAGCAAAACATTTGACAAGTTTCTCTTAACATCTTTTTGGACAAAAAATAAGTCACAGGCTAGAAGGTAATAATGAGGAAGGTAGTTTTGGAAATTTTTGACTAATTGGCTCTTGCAAATAGTGATTAAAGAATCACTGTTCATTTGGAGGCCAATCTCTAGTAGATTGTTGCTGGTTCTTTCTCTGGCCCTGATCTCTTCAGCATTTTTCATTAATGATTTGATTGGAGGCATACATGTTTACTAGGGCAGCTAGGCAGCACAGTGGATAAAGCACTAGGCTTAGAATCAGGAAGACTCATCTCCCCAAGTTTAAATCCAGTTTCAGACACTTAGTAGCTGTGTGATCCAGGGTGAGTAACTTAACCCTGTTTGCTTCAATTCCTCATCTGTAAAGTGAACTTGTTAAGGGAAATGGCAAACCACTCCAAGAAAAACCCCAAAGGAATCACCAAGAGTTGGACAAAACTGAAAGGACACAAAAACAATAACATACATGTTTACTAGATTTCCAAGAAGACACAAGCTGGAATAAAAAAAAAAAGGATTACATTGTATGAAAGTGAGATTTTTAAAAATCTATCCAAAACCTAGAAAATAAGCCAAATCCAGTTAGATGAAATTTAATAGGGGTCAATCTATCAACAAGAAGGCTTTGTCAAGCACTTATTAGGCACAGTGCTAAGCGCTGGAGATGCCAAGCAAAAGAGAAAACAGACAAGGTACCTACAGAATAGAAGGAAGGTAATTTCAGAGGGTTAAGATGCTACCAGCTGGGGAGAGCAGGAAGCAGCATTGAAGTTCAATCTTGAAGGAAATGAAGATATTGAGGGAGAGTGTGATAAAGGCAGCAGCTGGAGTAATGGCAAGGAGATGAGTGAGGAAAAATATGTGAGGAACATAGGCCAGTAATGCAAGAAGACTTATGGATCTGAACTCGGGTGTTCCTGACTCTGGGGTCAGCACAAGAAAATTCAACAATATTACCATCCAAGTTCACAAATATAAAAACAAAGACAACTGGAGAGAACCAGGGATTTTGGTTTTAATCCCAGCTTTACGACTAGCTTGTTACTTAATTTGGTTTATGAGACTTAACCTCTCTGAATTCCAGTTTCTTTATCCACAAAATGGTACCTTTGAGATGTTCTGTAAGCGTCTGCCAGGATTTAGATATGATTTCTTCACAAAAAGCAAAGAGAAGTTGAAATGATAATTTATATCTTCTCACTTTTAAGTCCAGTGACATCCACCCTAGGGCAGTAACTGATGAGCTAATATACTACTGAGAGGACCAAGTTGCTTCATGATCAGTTACACCTTCTTCTGCAATGGTTTTTGTTTGTTTTTAGTTTTTTCATTTTGTTTTGACCATCTTGCCACATTATCAACTTCCACCTGACTACTGACCACATTTCTGTATTAGATGTAAACCTTCCTTAGTGTGCAAAGAACACAACTTCTGATGTTTATAAAACTTTATGGAGGTAGAGACCATTGACTAATTTAAATGTGGAGGGATTGAAGTAGGTATCATCACCATAATATTCTTTGCTGAATGGCTCAGGATCTCTTAAAAGTGCGACACAGTGAAACTATTTCTGTTCTGCCACTGAAGTATCCCTAAGAGAGACATGTTTGTTATTTATTACTTCACCAAAAGCAAACAGAATTTAAGAAAGGTATGTATTTTCTAGCCATAGCATGGTATATGATAAAGTCAACCTGGAAATGTAATACACAACTTTCCCTAACATGTATTTCAGTCTAACTGTGATGTTCTTCTCCACTATCATCTACCTTAAGATCAGGGAAAAAAACAAACCCCGTCTGTGAAAGTTAACAAATTACTTCCCCTGCTGTCTTACTAGTCGACTACATTTGCTCTCTATTCCAGAGTTAGCTTGTTGACTCCTGGGGAAGATTTGTTCTCACTGAAGTTAGTGTTTTAGAATTCTCGGGAGGAAGTTTTCTCTTGAGAGTTGTTAAAATGTAGATACTCAAAAGGAGTGGCCCAGCAATATAAATCACGTGCCCGTTCAAAGGCATGACAACTCAGAGGAGCTACAACCATTTTACAAGGGCCCTGGGGACAATGGAGGTTTCCTAATTCTCCCTGGCAATCCTATCCAACAGACAGTCTTTTATTTCTTTGCTTCCTCCTCCTCTTCCTCTAGGAGGGTATATTTTGAAGCCATCATGTGGTTTGGGGAAAGGTTACAAACACATAAAACTAGCCCATCCCCCTAGGTAACTCACACTAATCTGAAAGAAAGGAAACAAGATGCATGGGAAATATAATATATATAACTGGGTTAGCAGTAAACAAATATCTGAATGGGGGAAGTAATTATTTCCCTTCTTTGTATCTCTCTTTCTTGGCTCAAAAGGACCACCATCATTCTTCCTTAAAATTCCTCCTGAACACCTGGTCGTCTTTCCACATTGGTTTCCCCCCATTATTTTTTTTTAAGTGAGGCAATTGGGGTTAAGTGATTTGCCCAGGGTCACACAGCCAGTAAGTGTTAAGTGTCTGAGGCCGGCTATCCCCCCATGATTTTTAAACCTTTAAACCACTTGTGTCAGCTAACCTTGCAATACAATTAAGAGTTGGAAGTTTGACACTGTATAGTAAAACCTGGTATACAGTCTATGCTGCTAAAATCAGCAGAGCATTAGTGAACTTTTTTTTCCTAAGGACTGGTTTTTCTTTCCCTGTTGCCACCTGGGTCTCAATTTCACTTTCTGAAAAAAATGAGAGGGCGGAACTGGATGGTCACTGAAATCCCTTCAAGTTCCCTCTGGATGACATCAATAATACATCCAAAGCCTCTTTCTTGTGCCTGCTGTCCTCCACCCCTAAAAGAGTATGAAGGGGTCTTGTATGCTATGAACTCTTCAATGCTAGTATAAAACCTATGAACATTACAGCAATTTGGTGACATCAAGGAACTAGTAACAAAGTGGGAACTTCCCCATTGTTGGAATGGCTGAAGTAGAGTAGATGAATGCAAAGGAATTATTATTTTGTAGTAAGAAATGATGAATGAGGAATTCAGAGAAATACAGGAAGATTTTTATGAACTGATGCAGAGTGCAATAACAAGAACTAGAAGAATACATAAAATTAGTACAAGAAAGTTATATATAAACAAACCCCAAAAAATCAAGGTCTGAGTAATTGTCAACCAATAATGGTCCTGGATAAGAAGCCATGAAATATACCACCCTCCTCTCAGTGAAAAACCTAGGAATTGGGCAAGACAAAATGCTGCGAACCTTAGTCACAGTATTGGCTACATTCACTGAATTACTCCTTTGGCACAAGGGAGAAATCAAATGGTGTGTGTAGATTATCTAGAAATAATGGCAACGTAAAAACCAAAATGTATCCACCATAAAATTTATCTTTTAAAATGTCAATAATTACTCATTGGAGGGCAGCTAGGTGGCACAGTACATAGTGTACTGGTCCCGAAGTTGGAAGGACCTGAATTCAAATCTCACCTCAGACACTTACTACATATGACTCTGGCCAAGTCACTTAACCCCAATTGCCTTAAACATCTGGGGCCATCTCTGGTTGTCCAGATACATATTTTGCCACTGGAGCCAAATGGCTCTGGAGGAGAGAGTGAGGTTGGTGACCCTGCATAGCCCTCCCTCACTTAAATACAATTCTGTGCAAGTCATGATGGCTATGGTCCTCTTCAAGAATGAAGGACAAACGACAACGATTACTCAATGGTCAAATCAGTTGTTGCTATTGTGGTTTTTAGTTTTGATTTTAAATAGAAATAAATTTAAATCTAATGAGGGGGGAGAAATTCCCCAAAAAAGTTCTAGAAAATACTTTTAAGCTATGCTGCTTGTACATGGCTTTTTAAGAGCTAGATTAGAACAAAGCTTTGGGGAATATGCAATCCTGAGTATATTCATGGGTTGTAACTAAATGAGTCAAATAACATAAGAAATATGAGAAACAGTCAACTCTAATGTTAGGAAAACTATCCATATTTTCGGATGAAACTATTAAACATGTACCAAATCTCAATTTAGGATCTTGCCAGGGAGACACAGGCACATGGAAACAGATGTTGCACTAATATCAATTATTCACATACAGACAGTTCTCACTTTAGGTAATTACATTTTGGCATTACACAAAATTCAACTTTGCAAAAGAATTTTAAAAGAAATTCGCATTCCAAAAAAAGCCCTTTAACTTTACTATACAGTACTGTGTGCTCGATCTCTGTCTGTCTCTGTCTCTCTCTCTTCAAATTCATTGATCCTTCCATCTAGGAAGCCAAGTGGCATAGTGGCAGAGCACTGGACCAAGAGTCAGAAAGATCTGAGTTCAAATTAGACACTACCTTTGTGACTCCAGACAAGTCATATACCATCTACCTGCCTCAGTTTACTCAACTGTAAAAAATAACAGCACCTACCACACAGGGTTGTGGTGAAGATCAAATGAGATAATATTTTAAATGCACTCAGCACACAGTAGAAGTGATATATGTGTGTATATGTGTGTGTGTGTATACACAAACTCCTATTCTTTTACTTCCACTCTGATATGCTTTCTCTCTTTGTAAGACACCTTGTAGCTCTGACATATCTTGCTTCTCTGAATGAGTCTAGGAAATAAGCAGACTAAGCAAAAACTTCTGTGTCTATAAAATGTAAACAGTCAAATTAAATGGCAACAGATTGCTCGTCTATCTCAATCAGACGTTTTCAGATGCCCTTACTCTGAAGGGCTTGGAATAATGTCACAAGGACTTTTAAACAAGCATCATCTTTCATACACTGACCTACTGGGAAGATGCACGAGGCTCACTAAAAGATAGGAGATGATGCCATGTGGATTCTAGCAGTGAGGCCAACCAAGCTGCTCAGTGCTTAGATCAAATGAAGGTAATTAATCTGCTATTTTTTTCCTTCTCTCTACAAATAAACTGTGATACCCCCTGTCATGGCACAGTGTCTGGTTAACATTTCTGGATAGATGGGTGACATAAATAACAAAAGACCTGTAGCAGGAAGTCTCTCCCCCCTCTTCATGCCCCCCCAAATCTGTGCTGACTGTGCAAAAAGAAAGAAGCTCTATACCCCACTGTGAGCTGACGTGCAAACCCTTTGTAGGAGTAAAACCAACAAGATCTAAAGAACATCACAGACAAGTAGGGCATGCTTCCTCTAGGGGACAGAGGCTGGATCTTTGAATTCAATGGTATAAGCAATGATGATGAATAAATTCTCACCTATTCTACTCCTCAGCCTATATTCTTAGCTTCTTATGACATGGAGGGGTTATGTGTTCTGCCTAGTCACAAAGCCAATAGGGGTCAAAAGAAGGCCTTGAGGGGCAGCTAGGTGGCACAGTGGATAGAGCACCAGCCCTGGAGTCAGGAGTACCTGAGTTCAAACCCGGCCTCAGACACTTAACACTTACTAGCTGTGTGACCCTGGGCAAGTCACTTAACCCCAATTGCCTCACTAAAAAAAAAAAAAAAGAAGGCCTTGAACCCAGGCCTCTTTGACTCCAAGTCTGGCTTGCTACCCACCTCACACTTCCTCTCAATTTTTCTCCTACTACCAAATAGCAACAGCCTCTAATCCAGAAGATAAAATGTCTTCATCTGAAAGTATAATTCTCCTAATAAGCAATGTTATAAAATAGCTTTATGGAAAGAGTGACACTTAAGTATTCAAGAAAATGATGAAACTGTCAACTGTCACCAAAAGAACCAGATGAGTGCCAAATCTCTTGGCCTATTTCCCTCTCTGACCACACCCCAATGTGATGTTCATTGTGATCTCAAAGTTCGTTGTAAGTAAATTCAAATGTATACCCTTCTTTTTTTTTTACTATGCATGGCAGTGGGCAAGGATGTGAAAAGCAAGGGACAATAATGAAGACAATGACGCTTTAATTAAGACGGAGGTCAATGGTTTAACCCCCCTTCAAGCCTCAATTTCCTCTGCCATTAAAAAAAGCAAACAAACAAAAAAAAAGCAAACAAGACTTACTTGGTGTTCATCAGAGATACTTCCTGTGAATATTTAGCAAATGCACAGAAAAGCGTTTTCTGCTTTTAAGACAATGCATAAAAATAAGTTTCAAAAAAAAAAATCACTTCGCAAATACCTGTTTTGGGATGTATTGAAAAAAAGCCCTGTGGATTTCCACTGGTTATTTTGTAAGTCAGCTTGTCACTGGAGCTAGAGTCGGGATCAAAAGCCTCAATCTGTACAACAGACACATCCTTGGGCGAATTTTCCATGACTTCTGGATAATAAACCGGCTCCGATGTCTGGGGCGCATTGTCATTAACATCCTCGACTTCGATATAGATCTCGGTGAATGATGAAAGAGGCACAACACCCTGGTCTGTTGCAAAGACTGTCAGCCAGTAATGGGAGACAGTCTCACGGTCCAACTTTTCAGCAGTCTCTATCACACCTGGAGAGAAAACAGAGAAGAAACATTAAACACCATTCAGAAAGTCAGCCGGCAACCTTTACTCACCACTTCAAAAAAAAAAAGTTTCACAATGAGACAGTTTTACAAATGGATCACAAATGTGTTTACTGCATGGGGCTGGGGGAGGGGAGAAGAGGGGAACGGGGGGAACAGAACAGAGCAGAGCAGCCTTTGGAGGTTTCTAATTTGATACGACAACTCGGTAGTGGGTGGAACCCCAACATGAAACCCTGAATAGAATATAATTAACACGCCAACATAAAACATCCTAGCCTTTCCTAATGATAGGGAAATTAATGAATGTGCTAATATACCTAATAGGTGAAAGAAATCTTCAATTGGGGGCCACACACTAGACATGAGTGAAAGTTGAAAAAGGCCTTAGAGGGCATATGTTCTGATAATAATTACTTATAGTTACATAGCACATTTTGCTTTATGGAGGTTTTTTCCTTCCTCAGAGCATCTCTAAAGCCAGTGTCATCATCCCCGTTTCACAGGAAACAAAAAGAGAGGGAGAATGGCACTGTGTCTCAGAGGGTCAGTCTCAAAGTCAGGAGGAATTGTCAAGACCTGAAACATTCTGGCTTTATGACCTTGGGCAAGTCACTGCACACCTGCCTCAGTGTCCTGGATGACTCATTGTCTTGATATACAGTACAGACCCAACAACTAGAAGACTTTTGAAAAGAAGTTGAAAAGAAAGCGCTCACTGGCATTGCTGGAGGGAATTTTCTCCCTAGAATTTCCTCTCCCTGGGAAATCATAGGTCTGCTATTCCTGTCTCTGCAGAGGAGGAAACAAAAGCTGAGAGGATAAGTGATTTGCTCACATCCCTGTGGTTAATAAATGATGGTGCTGGGATTAGGATTTCATATCCAGGCTCCTTCTGCCACTCAAGAGGACTCAGGACTAGACACCTGGAGGATGAATCGAGAGCTTAGAGCATGGGAGCAGCTTGAAAAAAGTACTGGACTTGAGTTCAAATCCTGCCCGGGATACCTACTTGCTCCGTGGTCTTAGTCAAATTGCCAACCTAACTGAATATAATGGTTTTACTAGAAAAAAAAGGGGGGGGGGGACTATTATTTATGTTACTGAGAGGACCAGATGTATATAAAGTACATTATAAGACTTACGTGTGGGAGAAGGAGGGAGAAGGGGGAGGGAAAGAAAGAAGATGGGGTGGGGGGTAAGGGGGGGGGGGAAGATGGAACTGATAATGTTCTTGTTATAAAGACCAGTGAAAAATAAGCCCTGCAGCCCTGGTAGAGTCGATCAACTACCAGCATCTCAACAACATCATCATTCCCAAAGGCAGACATCATCTTTATTATTTCCTCTTGCTTTCAACCTTCGCTGTTTTTGTAACCTATTCCTAACAGGTTAATATGTGAAAGAAGCTATTTGTTTATGAGTTTATCAGAGTAAGAATACCTGAAGATCAAAGAATTAGCCACTATGTAATTGTCAATGCCTCTTCCACCTACCAAAGCCTTCCCTTCCTACGATACCCCTCCCTTCACCCCAGCAAGTGGGTTTCCTCTCTCTCTCTCTCTCTCTCTCTCTCTCACACACACACACACACACACACACACACACACACACACACACACAGTGATCCAGGGACAGGAATCCCAAGTAGTCACTTGGGTAATATGAAAGATTCCCTTTAGGTTGCAGTGCTATGTAAAATTGTTTTCAATTATGTTCAGAAAATATAGTACTTTATCACCATAAAAGCAAGTACAAATAATTCCAAAATAATTAAATTAAATTTCATGCAAAAGCCATTCTTTCTCAGCACCAGTGATTTTTTTAAATCCTTTTCCATCTTTGTCACGACTCCCTCTTCCTCTGCTTTATTCCGGACCCCATGGCACCTCTAAAGCCCTGCCTCACTTGGTCTGCTGGCACACCAGTAGGAAACATCACCTGCCCAGACACAGAAAGTAGCATAATCCCATGACCAAGAACAGGCAGACTCTTTCCTAAAATCAACAGCCACAAGTATGTCCAATAGAACCATTCTGTCTCGGCTGATCTCCTGGACTCTGAAACCAATCTGCCCACTGGAACGCCCACTATCCAACTGTTCTGGCCTGCCCTGGGCTGCTTTCTTGGCACCTAAACCTAGCCTGCTTCCTTGAGTGCTGGCTACCCTGTGTGCCCTGATATGCTTGTTCTAGGCTCCCTAACTGTGTACTCAGTCCTATCTGGCCTTAGGCATTTGCCGGCCTCTTGCTAGATTACTACCCTACTTCTCAGTGACTCTTTGTTTTCCCAAATGCTCCATTTCCACCAACATTTTATGACCTTACCGGCCTCCTTATCCTTATCTCTCAAGGCTGGCTGTAGCAATCTGCTTACTAATTCCTGAAGTGGTTATTTTCCAGGTATAATGGGCTAGACTCCCAATTTGGTACACTACCAACCCTCTGCACATATCAGCATCCACTTTAGTAAGGAACCTTAGCATGCACAGTGGGGGCATAACCCCTGGAGTTAAGAGGTCAGGGAACTTTCAAAAATATTTTGATGACTGTATTTCAATATCAATGGTTTCCATTGTAATCCCCTACATTTTATTTTAAGCATTTAAAAACATTATTCTTAGAAGGGATCCGTGGGTTTCACTAGACTGTCAAAGAGGTACATCTTTCCCTCTCCCCCTCTCTCTCCTTTCCTCCCTCTCCCTACCCCCCTTCTCTCCCTCTCTCCCTCCCCCCCCCTCTCTCTCACACACACACACATACACACACACACACACACACACACGGATAAGAACCCATGTTTTAGGGGGGAAATTAATCATCATGCCACACTCACTGATTCCAATCCTCAAATCTATCCCTCTGAGACAGAACGGTACAGTGAAAAGAACCCTGGACTCTTAAATACTAAATGGCTCAACTTAGAACTCAGTTCCTGAAAAAGTTAATAAATCCCTTTAAACCTTTTTTAAAACAGTTGTTATTGGTAAATGACTAACATACAAGTAAGAAGGTAATGAGGGAGGGAGTGAATAGAGCATAATTATTTAGAAATATAATCATATTTAATATTTCACTAATCCTTATCGGTCTCTGAAGAAAGAAAGAGCAGCTAGGTGGTACAGTGGATAGAGAAGTAGGCCTGGAGTCAGGAAGACTCATCTTCAGAGTTCAAATCTGGCCTCAGACACTTACTAGCTGTGTGACACTGGGCAAGTCACTTAACCCCCACTGCCCCACAAAAAGATAAATAAATAAATAAAAGGATTAAATTATATAAAAAAAAGAAGCCCTGATTTAGAGTAAGAAGAGACCTTAGAAGCCATCTGGAATGGGGAGGAGAGGGTAAGAAAGGGTAGAGGAGGAGAGCGAGGGCAGGGAAGAGGAAAGAAAGAAGACAGTGAACAGAGAGAAGAGAAAGAGAAAACACTTTAATAACCAGAGAGAGATCAGTTCAGGTAGCACCTTCTGAGGAAGCAAGAGATCTATGAAGGTGAAGGTGTGCACAGAGAACCGTGTGTTCAAGCTTGGAGGTGGGGTGCGATGTTGCATACGGGGAACCCTATAAAGTTCCACTTCAGGAATAGCATTTTGGCAGCTCATGGGTGATGCACCGGAGACAGAAGAGACAAGAGCCACAGAGGCCAATTAGGAGGATACTGAAATAGTCCAGTAAGAAGTGATGTGAGGCTACATGAATAGAAGAAGAAGTAGTAGAGGAAGAATCAATAAGACAGAACAACTGACTGGATATGCTTAAGCAGGGAAAGGGTCATGGGTAACTGCACCCTTGTGAACCGAGAAGGCTAGAAGAATGATCCTCCTTACTTCTAGTCCCATTTCTCAATCCATGATCCTTCTTTTCTCCTGACTCCTTTCATTTACACTTTGTCTGAGACTCATACTCTCCATCATAATTTTATCATTATTTTCATACAGACCCTGCCTCAAATTCTACTTTGTGCGTGCACGCGCACACACACACACACACACACACACACACTTCTCTATCATGCTCATTCTTTTAAATATGGATCTTCTTGTACACCTAGAAGCTTCGATGCATTCCTCTTCTGTATCTTGCCTCCTTCATATCCAAGTCTGCACTTTCCTTCTCTGCTTTTTCTATCTGTATCTCTTCATTATTTTTTCCCCTGACATTTCTGAGGCAGAAGCTAATCAGGTTTAGACTGTGTTGATGGAAAGTTTGGGCAGAGAGGTACAGGAAGAGACTTGAGGCAAGACTCTGGACAGGGCTGAATGGAATTAGAAGCCCGAGGCTCAGGCAGTGGGAGAGCAAAAGCCTGACTCATCCAAGTACAAAGGGTTCCACGTAGAAAGGAGGAACAGGAAGCCAGCAGGAAGGAAAACACAGTGGAGGCAGGCAGAGGGGCACAATCTCATTCTTGGAAAGAGAAGGCGTCAATGGTGGAAAATCACAGGTAAACTACGCTGTCTCTGTCTGCAAAAGAAAAATCTGACCCAGCCTATTATATGAATAGGATAATATTATTAAAAATTCCAATATAATGAGCTGTGTGATTCTAAAGTTACAACAGTGACATTTGGCGGGAGGTGGGTAGGGAGGAAACCACTAATATAATATAAGGAAATAATTCCAAAGAACCACAAAATCTTGAATTATTAAGCAAGAATGCCTCTCATTCCAAACATACTGTTCAGGATTTCGAGACCACCACCAGATGTCACTATGGAAACTCGTTCTGAATGCATTCAGAAACAGGACTAGAGCTGAGGGGAAAACAAACACACAGTGTAATTTAAAATAGAACTTCACCTCCTATGCCAACATACTTGAAAGCTGAATTCATCACACGTTTTCTTTCTAGAAGGATTCATTAATGCCAGTATTACAAAACCAGGGTATTAAATATAGGTTGATGTTGTTTTCCCAGCCTGGATATCAGCAGAGTTGTATATACAACAGCATAAAGTTGGTCGCACAAATAAATGATTCAACAGGAACACACAGGGTTCCAAGAATAAATCATTCTACCACTGACTACTGTTGACTAATGGTGCTGATAACTTGAATACAGCCCACCCAATGGGAAAAATGAACTAAGCTTCATATTTAATAAACCAGGGTTAATTCTAAAATCTAAAATTAGCTACAGAACTTCAACACAATTAAAATTTCTTTTTTAAAGAACTGAGATGAAATAGCACCCCCAAATATTTTTTTCATTGCTTTCAATCTCTGAAAGCCTGTTAGAAGAAATGGAGTCTAGGGGGCAGCTAGATGGCGCAGTGGTTAAAGTGCTGGCCCTGGATTCAGGAGTACCTGAGTTCAAATCCAGCCTCAGACACTTAACACTTACTAGCTGTGTGACCCTGGGCAAGTCACTTAATCCCCATTGCGAAGCAAAAAAAAAAAAAAAAAAAAAAAGAAATGGAGTCTGGAGTCTTGGGTTCAAATCCCAGCTCTGACACTAGCTAGCAATCTCTAGCCTGGAAAAGAATATTATTCAATTGCTCTGCACATCAATTTCCTCACCTATAAAATGGGTGTTAACAATACCTACAATACTTTCTTAGCTCACAGGGCTATTCTGAGTAAAAGAATCTGAAAAAGTGTCATATAAAAGTGAACTATTATTACTTTTCTAAAAAATGATTACAAAGGCCACCATAAGCCCAGAAAGTAGCTCAGTCACAAAATATGTTTTCTTTGCCAAGTACAGAGAGACATGGTAGTCAAGGGCACAAGCTCATTGGCTAAATGTTCTGAAAGAGGATGATACTGAAGGAAGATTAGGAGCAGTATCAATTCATAAAACATCAGATAGCAGTGGAAGGGGAAAACAAGAAAGCTGAAAGCTTGGTGTGAGACTTTACTAAGCCAGACTGACTCCCCAAAGCATTCAGAGATGAAACTGGAAGGAAAATTAAAGGCCACAAAATGGAACATATGTGTTGGTATTTCTGAGACTTAGTCTCATTATCAATGACAGTGGAACAGCTGCATTTGGACTCTCACCTTAGTATTTGATAAAGCCATATGAGGAAGTAGAAAGAAATGAAGCCCTGGGGGGAGGGGCTTGTGAAACAAATACATACAGAAGATTACTACCGGAGATTACACAATATTGTAAGAAATCAGATAGTAATTTTTATTACAAAAGGATGGGGAAAAGACAGAGATATAGAGAAAGAGAGGGAAGGAATAAGGAAAAAGAAGAGAGAAAGGGAGGGAGGGAGAAGGGGGTGAAGAAGAGAGAAAGAGAGAGGGGACCAAACATCCAGAGATGGAAGGAATCTTAGGTCATTTGGTTTAACAAATGAGGAAATTAAGGCCCAGAGACTTGCCCCAATGTCACAGAAGCAGGAAATGTCAGAAGTGGCAAATGAACAGAAATGGAAAAGATATGAATGGCTAATATCTTCATATCTACCATTTCAACACTATAATAATCTTTTTGAAAATCTCTGTTCAGATCAAAGATATTTTTAATAAAAGTATGAAATGGGGCCCAACAGGCTATCATAATTGTATGTGATTATTGTGCTGTAGGAAATGATGAAAGGGAAAGTTTCAGAGAAACCTGGGAAGATGTGTATGAACTGTTGCAGAATAAAGTGAGAGAAATGGGGACCAATTCATACAATGTATGACAACAATCTGAGGTGTTCCAAAATTCTTAGTGCAGTTTTAAAGCTATTAAATTTCAACATGACACTAAGATCTTTCAGATAATATTATAAAGACTAACAACTCTGAAAAGCTTAGGAAGTCTGATCAATGGAATGACCAACCATGATTCCAGAGGACTCATGATGAACTACACTAACCTACTTCCTGATAGAGATTCAGGGTATAGTTTGAGATGTAATTTTTATAGATACGGACAACGTGGGAATTTGTTTTGACTACGCATGTGTGTAACAAGGCTTTTTCTTTCTATTTTTCCTTTCTTTTCTCCTTTTTGTTTCCTTTCTTTCAGGGGTAGAAAAAAATAAAAGGGGAAAAAATGAGAAATCTGACTCACAATTTTCCTGACTATACATAAAATATAGGAACTAGCTTTATTTGTTTACTGATTACAAAAAAATAAAAAGCTTTTAATTAGAAGGGGGGGAAATAACCCAGCCCTAACAGCTCTCCTCCAGTGCCTCCATTTTATACCCTGAGATCATAAAGATTTTTTGATAGCTGAAATTCCAGACATGATGTTGTTCAACAATCCTTTGATTGCCAGGATCAAATAAAACATCAAGTCAGGAGTCATACGCTTGCCAAAGGTGTGTCCACAAGTATCGTAAAGAAGTCCTGCACAAAGTCCAACGGCAAAAGATGTTCCTAGAGATCCCAAGTTTCTCCAGCTTAGGCACTCTTACCCTTTTGTTGTACACGGAGGACGCAGTTTTGCGAAGCCTGTGACCCCAACACACGCAAAAAAAAAAAAAAGTTTTTAAATGCATAAAAGAGAACACATATAATTACAAAGGAAATCAACGATATTAAAATAAAAATGTGATTTTTTTTCTTCCTAACTCAAGTTCACAGATCCTTTGAAATCTATCCACTGATCCCTTGGAGGGAAAGGGATGAGAAGTATGAACCCCAGGTTAAGAACCTCCTGCTCAAAATATCCCTGTTTTCTAATGACAAAAAAATTGTACTAAGGTCCAGAATGCTACAAGGTGTGCTCAATGATGCCCACAGCCACCAATGATAGAAAAAACTGAATGGATAAAAAATACCTAGTACCACAGGGATCAGGAGCAGTCTTTTGAGTAACACCACCATGCATTATGAGTCAGGCTCAGAATGGAGGAAGGAAATGGGGTAGATTGAGTTTGGGGAATTAGACAGCTTGTTCAATGATCTTGAGTTTATTTTTGTCACAAAACCCCACCTCCTTACAAATCATATTCTCCTGATGATACTTTCTGGCTATGAATTATGGATCACACCGTGTCAGCAGAAATTATACGTGCAAGTAACTGAAAAAATACAGTTGGTGTAAATATGTGGACAGAGGCAGCCTACAACTAAGGATTCATTTATTCATTCAACAACCATTTATTAAGTAACACCAACTATGTGAATGGCACCCTGCTGGGTGCTAGGGATATAAAAATAATAGTCCCTGACTTCAAGGAACTTCCATTGTACTGGAGAAGACCCACACACAAGAAATAATCACTTTTTTTTTTTTTTTTTTTGCAGGGCAATGAGGGTTAAGTGACTTGCCCAGAGTCACACACAGCTAGTAAGTGTCAAGTGTCTGAAGCCAGATTTGAACTCAGGTCCTTCTGAATCCAAGGCTGGTGCTTTATCCACTACACCACCTAGCTGCCCCTACAAGAAATAAACTATATCATCAGGGACATCATGAAATGGTTGCTTGTGTATTTAGAGGTGCCAGTATATATAGAAAATATTAAAAGAGCAGGAAGTATAGCTTTTGATGCAGAAATTTCACTGCTAGGAATATACCCCAATGAGGTCACTGAAAAAAAAAAAAAAGCTCTATATATCCCAAGATAAGTACATTAGCACTTTTTGTACTAGTGATGAACTAGAAAAAAAGGAGATGCCTTTTCAGTTGGGAAATATCTTTACAAACTGTGGTCCATGAATACAATAGGATACTATTGTGCTGTAGGAAAAGGGGAATACAGAGAATCATGTAAAGACTAAAATGAACTGATACAAAGGCAAAAGCCCAGAAAACGATGTACCCAAAGACTGAAACCATTTAAATGGAGAAAACAAGCAAGTAGAGAGAACAAGCTTAGCTGGACAGAGATAGAAGGCATTTCTCCTACATCTTTTGCAGAGGTGGTGGCGAGAAGAAGGGAGTCAAGAGATGTGGGGCATTAAAAACCTTTCCCTCCTAATGTGATTTGTTTTGATAATTGTTTTTAATCCTTTCATTCCTCTTTTAAAAAAATCAGTTGTTAAAAGGAATGGCTCTATAAAAGGGGGAGTAATGGATATGAGGAGAAATCCAGATGATGTAAAAAGAAATGAGATCAATAAAAATCTGTTATAAAAAAATCCTGGAAGATGTCCAGAATCACAATTTTATAAAGTGATGAAGAAGGATTACAACTAGAAGCACTAAAGCCATTTCTCTTTTCGGAATTTTCCATTTTTTTTTCCATGAGCGTTGGTGCTTACTTTAATGCTGAAGAAAACAGAGCAGCAAAAAGGTGTTGGCTAAATTCAGACCCCTCCTTCCCCTGGTAGTGATGTGGCAACTAGAATGATCTTGTTATACAATTTACTAGGATGATCAAATTAGGGCCGGAAGGGACCTTAAGGATCATCAAGTACAATATCCCCCACCTTACAAATGAGGAAACTGGGACAAAAAAGTAAAGCAACTTGCTTGCCTAAGATAGATATTAAGGAGCAGGAAACCCAAGTCCTCCTGACTCCAGATTCAGCAGTCTGTATCATAATCATGGATCACAATGTCTCAATGGATTTTTTTTTTAATGTGAGCTTGAGGCTTTGTGAGAACAAGCAAAACATACCAACTAAGCTCAAATAACTTCATTAACTCAAAAGCAATATTTTAAAAGTCTATACACTGGCTTCTAGGAGGCTACAAGCCAAGCAAATGCCTGGAGCATTTCTATTACAAAGTATGCCCTAACACAGCAACTGTACATACACAGCAGATTCAATCACCAGAAAATGTCAAAAGTGAACCCACTGATATAGGAAGGAAATATTTCCACCATGAGTTCAGGGGGTGAGTCTCTTCAGAATCTCTGTTTCCCCTTAGTCTAGGAAGGATTTTTCCTTTGGGCAAACAAGCCCTTTTGCAAAGCAAAGCAACGTCTACTACTCCAGACATGGAAAATCCACTTTTAGTCAGAAAAAAGTCCATGCTTCCTGGTTTCTAGTAGATCCATATAACAGCACACCTATGTCTCTGGACCAGTTGTGAAAGATCACATAGTAAGATGAGGTCACAGTTAAAATCAAAGAAATAGAAAAAATATCCATCTGTGATCTACAGTTTTGTACCTTATACTTTTCGGTTGACTCGAGCTTCTTTCTCTCCTTTGAGTTTTTTTAGGACATCAAAAGCATTTGCTGAGCCTAGCAAAGATATAAATTATGCTTGACAGTATAACAACCATGTCCAAAAAAACTTTAGATTTAACCTATTATATGGTATAAAGAGAAGACTGGGCAAATTCAGTGAAAATCTCTATCCAGAGCCCTTGAGGATAGAAATAGAATAGAAAGTAGGGTGGATGTGGAGACCTGCATTTGAATTTGTCTCCAACATATATTTATTACCCATGGGGCACTTATTCGGCCTCTCTGAATCTTGGTGTCATCTCCTGAAATATAGGGATAGATAATCATTTTGCACATCTTACAGTGCCAAGTTGTCAGCACAAGATTTTTAAAATCCAGCTAATTAGTATTTACTTTTGTCTTCCTCCCATCAGGCTACTGTTTGTTAATACATTTTTTGACAAGGCAGTACAGTGGTCTAATCTTAATTCTATCACAAACCATGTGTGTGATCTTCGGCAAGTCACTTTATAGATGAAGAAACTGAGGCTGGGCAGTCAAATGAATTTAAAACTCTGCATTCTTTGTTCTATATTTAAAAGGAATAGCAAGTTGAATATAATAGATCTGCAGTTTCATTTACAATATTTTTCTTTTCTATCCTACTATGTTCATGGAAATGTTTGTTTTATTTAAGTTCCCCCAAAAATAAATAAAATATTTTTTAAAAAGCTGATGTGGGGCAGCTAGGTGGCGCAGTGGATAGAGCACCGGCCCTGGAGTCAGAAGTACCTGAGTTCAAATCCGGCCTCAGACACTTAACATTTACTAGCTGTGTGACCCTGGGCAAGTCACTTAAACCCAATTGCCTCCAAAAAAAAAAAAAAAAAAGAAAGCTGATGTCCTAAAAAAAAAAATCCTGCAGACCTGAACAAAGGAAAGAGGGAGGGAGTGATAGAATTCCTGCTCTCAATGAGCTTGTATTACAAGCTAGGCATGACTATAATATACAAAATAAATACATGCAAAATAAGCACAAAATAAACTTACTGTGTATCTATTTAGTATTTTCAGTAAATATATTCAATTAGGCTAAGGATGTCCTATAAATGCTAATTTTACTCAATTAACAAATGCTCATATGATAATTTTTCCAATTCTTGAGGATGAACCTAGAAGTAAGAGACTTTATCAGTTCTCTACAAGTCTTTCTATTTAATCAACTCACTTTGAAATTAATAATGTAAGTAAAAATGTTATCTTTCAATATTTAAAAGAGCCATGATTTCATTCCTATGGGTACCTCCCTCCACCTTCACAGAACACAACCTGCCCAAGCCATATTAGACAGTAAGTCCCCTTTATGAAGTGCTATGGCCTCAAACAAACAAACAAAAAAACCCCAAGTGAATAAACAAACAATAAAGCTACCATTATGTGGTTGACCTTCTAGTGATGAGCCTCTCTGAATTTGGATTATCTGGTCCTCAAAATAAGAGTTCACCACACAGGACAGTCCTACTCCATGCGTCTCCATCTTGGTGGGGTTCACTACGGTGGCGTTTGGCTGTGACAACAGCCCATGGTTGCTGCCATATCACAATGACACATCAGAAAATGACTCTCCTGGACTGAAAACGTTACCAGGCCTTTAGGTGCACACGTTTTCATAAGAAGATCATTGTTGTTGTTGTTCAGTCATTTTTCATTCATGTTGGATTCTTCATGACCCCATTTGGGGTTTTCTTGGCAAAGATACTGGAGTGGTTTGCCATTTCCTTCTCCAGCTTGTTTTACAGATGAGGAAACTAAGGCAAACAGGGTGAAGTGACTAACCCAGGGTCACACCCTAGTAAGTGTCTCTGAGGCTAGATTTAAACTCATGAAGAGGAGTCTTCCTGACTCTAGACCTGCCACTCTATCCACTGAACCACCTGGTTGTCCCCCTAAGTAGATCATATTTTTGCAATGAAAAAACTCTTTAGAACGTGCATCTATAAACACACATTCAAGAAAACACCTTCACTACAATTTTTAGCATTTAAATATTTTTTAACTGTGGTAAAAATTGTTTTCATAGGACCTTTAATTTTTTACCCTCTAGGCCCTATACCTGATATAGCTATGAGGAAACATGGTTCAGTATGCTCTTAGCCATTGTTACTTAGTGGCTAGGCTTCCTGGTCCCTTGTTGACATGCCTCACTTACTCTGTCTAGATCTCCAATTATCTAGAACTTTTTGCTTGATAAGCTTGCAAATGATCACTATACACACATTAGATGGCATAGTAGATAGGGCTGGAATCAGGAAGATCAGAATTTGAATCCTGCCTAGCCATATGACCTTGGGCAAGTCATTAACTTCTCTATGCCTCAGTTTCCTCACAGGGCTAATAATAGCACCTACCCCTCGAGGGTTGTCCTGAGGATCAAATGAATTAACATATGTAACATGCTTCAGCCAAACTTGAGAGTGTTCCATGAATACTAGCTCTTATTATTCACTTTTCAACTGAAGGGCCTGCAGAAGTTTCACCAACTCTGTCCATTCACAAAATTCAGGTAACTCAAGTAATGAGAATGATCTTCTGTGGAGCTCCCATATCCTGTTGCATCTCTCCTCGCAGAGATTGTGAAATGGTGCCTTACACAGAGAAGGGGAGAAATCCCTCAGATTTGCATACATTTAAATCGTTGGCATCCTTCTGCATGGATAAGGTCACACCATACAGGCTAAATCTGTTCTCTAGCTTCAGGCTGCCCTGGCCAGCAGGATTCTGTGGCTCCCCAATGGGTCACCTGCAGCTCGCCTCAGCTTTGTTCGAAGGAATTAATTGCCCTCTGCAATGCCTTTTCACCTGAAGTCATGCTTTTGTGGAGCCAATTAATCACCATAGGCACAGTATGTCTAAGCTTGATGTAAAAACAATTGTAGAGATTCCAAACCCTGAAAGGCACTGCATCTCTGATACTAACAGGAGATAAGTTACTCAGGGAATATTCCGGCCTTTGTTTCATGAGTTACAGCTACTACTTTCCACTAGTTGCTCTCATGGCAAAAAATACAAATGGTTCCTAAAAAAGAAATTCTTCAAATCCTGATTCTAATTTTTATGAGAACCAAACACTAAGACAATGAAAACATGGTTTTTCAGACTTTCAACTGCAGCTGAGAAGAAATACTTTAATTCATATTTGGCATCAAAGGAATTCTTCCTTAGCTCAATTTTTAGGTCCAAACACCCTCGTGACGCCTTAAAGTTTAGCAGATTCCTGTTTCTTCTCTTCAATCTCTTGCTCTAATTTCAAAATGTGACCAAGTAAAAGTGAACAACTCTCAAAGCTGTACATTTTCCAAGTTGATAAGTGACTACAAGCAGCATGGCATGGTGAATTAAAAAGCTAATAACCAGGATGCCTGGGGTTCAAATCTAGCTTCTGGCTGGCTATATAAGACCCTGGGTAAAGGAGATGCCAATCTGCACTGGCAGAGGGAGTGCTATTCCCCAGAAGTTCTCTATATCATTGGCATCACAGGTTCAGACCCTGCTCCTCTAAGTAACTAAAGTATCACAAACATGGACACTAGGTAATAAAATAATGCTTTTGAATTTTAATCCATCTCAAAGGCTTGTCTCATATATGCCAATTTCATCCAATTAACAAATGCTCAAATGATAATACTCCCAATGATCTTCCATGAGAGAGCTTATCCATGAGAATTCTCATTAAAGATATTAATGATTCTATAATGGAAATCAAAACCTGAAATCACTTCTCAACAAAGCATGAAAATGTAGTTTAGCAGAGCTTGCCCTGAGAGTGACACTCTTTGCAAAGCAAGGAAAATCTCTGGCCTGAAACATGATGCCTGAAATCTGATTACAAACTTAATTAATCTACATTCTAATAAGCCAGGCAAATCAAAAAGCTTCCTCAGCTAATTTTCAAGCCATTGCAACAATGTAATATAACATAATTTCTAATTTAAAGAGTTAGTGGACGTAAATTTTAATTAAATATGACTTTCAATAAAGAGCTAATCCAAATAATGAAAAAGGAAAAGGATGATTCTTAAGTAAGCGGCTTCCCCCTTGGCACCTAGTTTAGAACAAGCACAAAGGCTAGAAATGAGAGGAAACTGGAATTTCCTGGCACCTCCAGTATGCAACCCATTAAATACACAAATCATTTTGAACATTAAATTGTTGGGTAGTGATCCCCATTGCTACCACACCACCTTTAATGAAATTTTAAAATTAGTTTTTCGTGGTGAAAGCACATTGGACATGGGGGGCAGCTAGGTGGTGCAGTAGATAGAGCACTGGCCCTGGATTCAGGAGGACCTGAGTTCAAATCTGCCCTCAGACCCTTGACACTTACTAGCTATGTGACCCTGGGCAAGTCAGTTAACCCCAATTGCCTCACCAAAAAAAGAAAGAAAAAAAGAAAGTATATTGGACATATCGCTGTTAGCTTACAGGAAAGCAACTAACAAGGAAAAAAAAAACCCAACAACATGCAAATTCTAAGACTTTCTTGATTGGTAGCTGCTGATCATTATCACACACACACACACACACACACACACACACACACACACACACACACACCCTAGATCTGTTTTCACTGGTAGAAGTCTCCCAATTTAAGAAAAGCCCCTTCACCAATGAAGATCTGCATGTGTTCTGCAACTTAATACAGAGAGAGCTGCCTGGGCCAGAGAGGTTAAATGATCTGCCTAGTCACACAGCCAGAATGAATCAGTTCTGGGTTTTGAACCCACAAAGAATTCTTAACTGAGGGATCTGTCCTCTCCCACCCACATCACACTGCCTCCTCACACCTTCCTCACCATGACCCTGTAAGGTCCTTGCTATACTACAGTTTGAAATTAATTAGCTGGATCCTAAATAACCTTTTTGCTGGTAATGACTCACATTTATAAAGTGCTTTAAGCTTTGAGAAACTATGATCTACCCTCAGTCTACAGAGGGTGAAACAGAGCCAGCCTGTCAGCTGTCTATGGCTATTAAATGCTAGAAGGAGCTGAAATGTAGGTCTACAAGTCAAGCCCTCTTCTTCCAATAAACCTGGTTTTCTGGAGAAGGATGGACAGAGACCATCATCGCTTACAGGACTGGGCCAGTTACAGAGCACAACATATTCAATCCAAGATGCCTAAGAACCACAAACGAAAAATGAGGCAAAATGTCACGAAACAGTTTTTCCCCAACACTGCATGTTTGACTGTTGGGATGGGTATGGATAGGGAAGTGGAGGGGAATGTCCCATCTCCCATCCAGTAATTCTGCAGCATGCTGCTCAATCTCTAAATCTAAGAGTATAGACATGGCACCTGATTTCCTCATCCTCTGCAGAATTCTTTTCTCTGAAAGGAAAATTGTACAGTCAAAGGGGTCCATGTCTTAGCCTCTCTCCTAGCAGTAATGCTAGCTACTGAGAGTCTAGGTATGCTTCCCCACTCCAGGCTGGGAAACCAGTTACAGAGCGAATCATTTCTCTTTGCATTTTCACAGCTATAAATCGCATTTCTTTATTTCCAAGCAGTCATTCTGTAAATAAATGCAAACCACTACCAGGGAAACTAAGAAAGAATTTATGAATCACAAGATTTAGAGGAGGAAATTTTAGGTCATCAAGTTCAAATCCCTTATTTCATAGAAGTTAGTCAGTCAACAAGTATTTATTTATTAAGCACTTATTATCAGAAACTATGCTAAGCACTGAGGATACGAAGAAAGGTTAAAAAAAACCCACCACCATCAAAAACCCAGGATCCAGCTCTTTCTCTCAAGGTGCTCCTGTCTTACTGATACTGTTGAGACAACATGCAAACAATAATATACATACAAGATTTGTACATCAGAGGAAAGGTACTTGGGGGAGGGGGACAGAGAGAGGAATGGGGAGAGGAGATTGGGAAGGACTTCTTAGAGAAGGGGAGATTCGAACTGAGTCTTAAAGAGCCAAAAGGCACAGAGAGAAGGGGGAGAGCCGTGTTGTGAGGAATATCAAGAAGGCCAGAGACGCTGGGTCACGGAGTGTGGGGAAGGGAGTAAACAGTGAGAAGACCAGAAAGGCAGGAAGGAGCCAGGTTGTGAAGGCCTTTTAAAGCCAAACAGAGCATTCAATATTTGTTCTTGGAGGCTGTAAGAAGCTGCTGCGGTTTACTGAACAGGGGCTGACATGGTCAGATCACTTAAACAGATCCTTTTCCCAGCTGAGTAGAGGACTAGGAAGAAACTGAGGCCCAGAGAGGGGAAGCCATTTGCCCAACCAAAGTCAAAAGAGTGAGGAGCAGACTGGAATTTAAGTCCACGTTCTCTGACCCCCAAACCGGTGTTCTTTCAGTTTGGACTAGGTGAGCCATCACAGGCCATTACCACTCTGATGCGGATCAGCCAACAACTCAATTTTGTTTTGACAACTAAACTCAAAATATGCCCTACTAACAGTGGGTCAATAGCATCATCTTCATGGAAATCAACGTGTCACCAGGTGCAGGGGTTGGAGAGGCAGAACAATGAGGACCACAGTACTAGACTCATTTGTTGGGAGGTGCTGTTGTTCAGTCCTGCCTACTCTGAAGGACAAACCCGAGTAGGTGCAGGGCACTGTACCGAGGGACATAAAATCCAACATTAAATCAATGTGTACAGAGAGAGATGATTTCTTTTGAAGTATTATGGACAGGGGTTCTCATAAGAAAGTTTTAAATCTTTTTTTTTCATTTTTATTTTCATTTTTGTGGATCAATGAGGGTTAAGTGATTTGCCCAGGATCACCCAGCTAGTAAGTGTCAAATCTCTGAGGCTGGATTTGAACTCAGGTCCTCCTGAATCCAGTGCTGGTGCTTTATCCACTGTACCACCTAGATGCCTCCAGAAAGTTTTAAATATTAAACCAGAAAACGCCCTCCAATTCCCTCCTTAGCCAAAAAAGGCTTGATCAATAAAAAAGAAAAAAAAAGTCCTAATACTTTCATGAATCCTTAGGGATAAAATGAATGTTGCCCTTTTGAAACATTGGAACTTTTGTTTCTCGCTGCTGTGTAACACTTTTGTCTTGCCCTGGAAAACTGTAAGATAATAGATTTTTTAAATTGCATATTGCCAAATCTTTCCCCAGCAAGTTCTGGTGTTTTACTGATCTGAATTTTGCAGTTAATAAGAAAAGAAAATCTAGAGCCTGGACTTATTGATTTATACCATTTGAACCTCTATTGAGATCCCTCTGCCAAGAGTTAGCTGCTGCAATCCTGTTGGAGAGGGAAGGAAGGAAAAGGGAAAACGTGGAGTCAATCACTACAAGGTTCTGTTGGATAATCACCTTTAGCACTGTTTCTAGTCTGTCTAAGCCCCCAAAACGGGAGTCGCTCCCCACCTGCTTCTGTACTGACAGGAGAGCCCTGCATCAGTGCCAAGATACAGGCTGGATGACAAGGATTGCTGACTTGGAAATGGAAGAGACCTCAGAGGTCACGGAGTCCCACATCTTCATTTTCCAGATAAGAAAACTGAGGCCCCAAAAGCTGCAATAACATGGCCAAGGTCAGATAGATAATAAATGCTACTATACCAGAAAGGCCTCCAGGCATATCTTGAGAGTTTAAAAAAAAAAATGAGCATGAGGCATTTCAAGAACACCCAAAATCAAACCAACTAGCTTCAAATAATTTCATTAACATAAAAAGCAAGACTTTAGCAGTTTATACACTGACTCACAGGAGTCTATAAACTGAAGCGCTGCCTGAAGCATTCTGTCTTGCAAGAGTATGTTCTAGCATGAAGACAAGGCGCCATTCAATGAATAAAATGTCAGTTGAAATGACTAACCCTTTTGCCAAAACCCCTTCAAGCACTCCTCTGCTAAAGAAGGAATGGAATGAGAGTCCTCCTGTGAGAGTAAAATATTCAATTGGTCACTGGATAAACAAAGCCATGCTCCAAAGAGGCAGTGCCTCCTCCCTGGGCCCTCTGACCAGCCTGCGACTTAGAAGCCTTGCATTTTTTGAGGTTTCAAGTGCATCTAGTTCTCAGCAAACTGATTCGTAAAAATCAAGATAACAGGAAATTGCTAAAAATTGCTCTAAAAAACAGCAAACAAACAGCACTTATCCCAAAAGGGGGGCACACTGTACACTGATCCAGTACCAGTTGGCAAAAAAAAAAAAAAAAAGGATATCATTTTCTCCTTGGCCTCTGGGAGGGAAGAGTAGAATGGTATGTGTATCCCACCCCACCCCCAACCCTCCCCAAAGTCTTTTCTGTTCCCTCTTGACTCTGAGAAGCTCAAAGATTTTCCCCCCATTTCATTTGCACAGCTGCATTAGACTACAGTAATGGGGGGAGGGGAAGAAGCTGACAGAAATGTGCTCATTAAGAGACAATTGGTCACTTTTTACTATCAAACATGGCGTTTGAACTTCCTAGTAAACTTGAGGGCTATCAGAGGTAGGCATGCTAAATCCAGGCCCTGTCTATCTGCAAGACCTTCAAGCAAGCCTTCAAGTATGGCCTTACTTATTCTATGCCATAGATGGTGTGACAAAAAAGTCATGAATCATAATTTAAATGCGCTGTGGCAAATGGCACAGTTATAATAATCACTTGTTTCCTAAGTTCAGATCTTTACAGACTGAGGTTTCTTAAGGAAGGGCAGAGCACACCTCTACCGAGCCACCTGTAGGCCCTGAGGTAAGAACTCAAAGGTCAACAGGCAGAAATTGAACAACTCCCCTGGAACTGCTCTGAATGCACTCACTGGAGAACTTCTGCCTGCATCTCCCAGGAGGAATCACTGGATTTGTCTCAGAATAACATTAACTGCCAGTGCTTTCCATGAACAAGAAAAGTGTAATTCTCGCAAAGCATGATTTTGCCTATAGAACCGGGCTAGGATGAGAGGAGAATTTGCTCTAATTCTTAGTGACTGTGGATAAGCTTACAGAATATAGGACAAGTTCTATCTATAGAGAAAGGGCTTGTGTGATAAAACCAGTGGCTGCCCATATGGGTCAATTAAGAATATGATAGCTCCTGTGGATATAAAGGCAACAACAAGAGAGGCTCTGCCCAAAGAGGTGACAATCTATCAGGAAAGCCATGATAAACGCACAAAACACACACACACACACACACACACACACACAACAAGGTAATGGAGGGGAGGTAGTAAAGCTGACCTATCTAAGGAACTTAGGGGTCAAAGAAGCAAGGGTGAAAAGAAATTACACTCCAAGCACAGGACACAGACAGAATGTCCAAAAAACATAGAGAAAGAAGAGCAAGAAAATCACTTTGGCAGGACCACAGATTAATGTATTATTCCAAAATAATAATTATTCATGTATTATACATCGATCTTAGGTATTATTATATATTAATTATGATTACATCAATAATAATTATTGGGGCTGGAAACAGAGACTGGAGCAAGGTTGTGAAGCATATGAAATGACAGAGATATTTTCATTTGGCCCTAGAAGTAATAGGAAGTCCGCTGATGGGGGCTTGGGTGGGGGTGGGGGGTTGATATTGCTCAGCTATTAGACCACCATGTGTGAATATGTCTAGAAACCAGCCCCATACCTCTTTGCTGTCTAGGCCTCTCAAAGCTTAGCATTGTTGCTGAATGAACATTAAATATTATATTACATGAAAAGCTAGCGCACAGCTACCAGTAAGTCTATATCTGTATACATCAGTAACTGCCCAAGGTCACAGGAGTTAATGTTAGAGATGGGGTTTTCTGCTCCCAGAGCATCAGTATCCCTCTGACTCTACTGAGTTTTCAACTTTTTTTTAAAAGTACAATGGCTTTGCTGAACACTTTATCGCCTTTTTGACTCTTTGTTACAAGGAAGGGAATGGAAAAGGAGAGGGAGATCTTAAGAAATGGAGGTGTTTTTAGGAGAAAAGATATCAATAAATATATTTTTAAAAAAATGAAAATGTGTTAATATACTGAGTGCTTGATAACCGAATGCCAGGTCAGGGCCCCGTCACCTTTCCTTGTTCTGTTCCGAGCCCTAAATGATCTCCTGACTTCACTCTTTCCCCCCTCACACACATTGTTTAAATTCTTGCCAAAGTGACCCTTATAAAGCACAGCTCTGTATTCAAGTCCTGCTCCTGCAAATCTGGAGCAGCTACCCTTTGCCAATAAAGCAAAATACCTCTCTAGTCTTCCTGAACTTCTTCATGTACTCTACGCTCCTGACAAACTGGAGAAAGATTAACCTGTCCTCTCTCAACTCAACAGATTTGTCCCTAATGCTTGGGATAAACCCTCTCTTCCATTTTCCTACTGAAATGTTTCTCTTCCTATAAGAAAAAACTCAGGTGCCTTTCCAGAGCCTCAAAGAGGTATGTGACCCCTCCCCTCCTTACATTTCTCATCCCAGATATCTCCTAAGTAGTTACTACTTGCACTAAAGTAACTACACACCTCATTATGCTAACCAGACTGTAAGCAGCTTGAGTTCCAAGGCCATGTTGTTTTTTCATCTCTATATACACAGTGCCTAACCCAGTGAGTATGTAGAAAAAAATCTTCGCTAAATTCAACTGAACCCTACTTCACACTGGTTCCCTTGCCCAACTCACCATTTTCAATAAATGGTACCACCATTCATCCTCCATGTCCCAGGCCTGAAAGCCTCCCTAACTTTTATCCCTCATCTACAGTCTGAAAAAAACAGGGAAAAAAGCATCCTTTCCATTATCCCTATAGACTTAGCTCATGACTGTCCATCCCCATTGTCTACCATCACAAGTTCCAGGTTCCCCTCACCACATCCCAGGATTACTGTTATTCTATCCTGACTCATTTTATGCTCCAGTTCGGCCAACTCTTCCTCTTGCCTAAAAGGCACTGTGTACATGATACATTCTTAAGGAAATTCAGTGGAAATCTGACAAAATGTTTTCAACACATTAAAACCTCATTAGCTCAGACTCATCTCAGATCCAGCATTTGAGCTAGCTCTTTGCCTTGGCTAGTTATCCCAGTATTATGCATAGAGAAAGGGTTTACCGAGAAAATAGTAACAAAAACAAAATTATGGGGACATATTTAACCTATTTAAGAGAACACACTCTTCCTCAGGAATTTATCAGATTAGTGGTATGCAAAAAAGAGCTACTAATTACAAATATGTCTTATCTACTTGATAAAGCAGACCAAGTACACTGGGAATAAATATTCTGTTACCAGTAAGAAGTTACAAGATGTATTTGGAGGGTTACACAATTGCATTTCTTAAAGTCAAACTAACAATATATTTAATTCAGATTGGTTTTCCCCTTTGATTATTCCAAATTAGTGAGGTTTTACTTTATGTAAGTCTTGGCTTCTGTAACCCTTAGCTTCCTGTTATGAACTCAGTTTGTACCATGAAACCCAAGATCACAAATCTGAAGATGAGAGAGAGAGAGAGAGACAGAGAGAAAATGTGTGTGTATGTATAATGTGTCTTCCCCTTTAGTGACCTGTAGCAGCTGTCCACACCTGGACACACTGATTCACAAAAAGTAGAACTGACAGTTGGCCCAGTTTCAAAAGAGGGAATGCTACCAAACTCCTCTAGCAAACTTTGCATCATTACCATATATTTTCCAAAGCAATCAACATGCCTTTCACAAGTGAATGAACACATGTTAATCATTAACTCTGGGAGCCATAAACAGGGGAGGGGGAGTACGTTTCAGTTCACCCCATAGTTATTGATTGAAGCACACCTTTAAGAAAAAGCTCTCAACAACATGATGGGGGGAACGAATTTAAACAAAAGAAGTGTGGTTTCCATTTACTGCACTTGGTTCGATTTGGACTAACTGGAAATGTCAATCTGTTCCTTTGGAAACTGCTTTCATGTCTGAAATCAAGTCATGGATTGGGGGATCCAGCACTAAAAGTCCACTTGTAAGAGAAACTAGCTGAACCAGGGCCATCCTCACCAATCTCCTGGGCAAGGAAGGTAAAGTATATGACCACTGTCCCCAAGCCAAAAATGATAGAGAAGGAAGCAGGGAGCACATTCTTGTCTTATCTAGCATCACTAGGATTCACCCCTACCTTTCTTTCATTACAGGAAGGGCGCAGCAAGGGCATTACACTCAGATCAAACAAAACATTCCACCAGACAGAGGTATTCACATGCCTGCTACACAGCAGATTAAGCTCTTCTCACTGGGAAAGAATGAGCAAGCTTTAAATTTCATGATGAATGAACCGTGATGAATCGGGTTCAGGGTTTCTTTTTTTTTTTGGTCTGTTCTTAACAGAAAATTTTAAGTACCTGATAATTTATCAACTCACATTGTGAGAAGGAATCAAATGTCCACTACTGTTGTGCTGGAGGTGAAAGCCAACTTCGGGGGAAACACCAGATACACTCAAGCACTTGGAAACTACAATAAAATATGTAAATGCCCACTTTTCCTTATTTAAAAATAACTATGTCTCTGATCACTAATGATCTAGTCCCAGCCTGCTTTTTAATGTGACCTTAATTCTTATCCTGGCTAAGGATTTTGTACTGAACTCCTGCCCTCCCTCTCTCACTCCAGTTAAACAACTAACTTATTGTTTCCTCTTGTTGACTTTTAAACATTTATAATGATTTAAACTGTATACATTATTTCAGAGCTGTATGAAATATCAATTGGGATTCTACCACTCAAATGTGCCTGCCTGATTTCCATAATGGCTACATGAATGTACTCCCTGTAGAAAGCAATTTAATGTAGGATTGCTCTGCTGCTACTACAAAAGGCATTTCCCCCATCCCCCATTTACAAAACCAAAGAAACAGCAGTGGCCCTTACAGAACCCTGTATTTTCTTATAGGTCCCACCCATGCAGAAGTCTGCTTATTTATAATCTGGGGAAAATCCATTCCTCGGCACCCACACTGCAGGAAGATAATACCCTTAGTGAAGGGGATCTATTTTTTTTCCTACATTTTAGCATTTTAGCAGTTTGATTTTTGTTACCAAAGTTGGTATAAAGTTAGAAAACCTGCCCCAAGCAAATGAAATTAATCAACCTCAGGGACCCACCCAAAATTCCTGGAGCTTTCCTGACTCAATTTATTAAAATCTCTGGAGCTAAGAGAGAGAACAGAACTCTGGGAAGTAAGCTTTGGGGAATACAGCCCTGAAAAGCTGGAATCAACCAAGTGTTCCATTTAAACAGACAGCCATTGTCTGGTTTAGAAAAATAATAGATTTCTTACTTCCAGATGATTTATCAGCATATAGAGAATTAAAGTTGTAGGTATTCAAGTACTGCCTATTCCAGACTGGGAACCAGCAAACAAGGCATAATGTATGTACTCAAGTGGTTACCATGTTTCCTTTTATATTTTCTTCAATCTCCAACTTCTAAAGAGCCAATAAATTGGGGGGTTTTCTTCTGCATAGTCCCTCTTCTGACCTACATTTAATTGGTCAACTGTCTACTAAAATAGGGAGGGGGAGAAAAGAAGGACAGAGGGGGAGCAGAAAAAACAGGGGGTTTGAGGAATCCTAAGAACTAGGTTTAAGTGTTGGCAATGACAACGCGGTACAGTGGAACAAATAATGGTTTTGAGAGTCTGAGGAAAAAGGCTCCAATGCCAACTCTGCCACATATCTACCACCAGAGAGACTCTGGGCAAGTTACCTAATCTATCCAGGGCTCAGTTTGCTAATCTATAAAATGAGGGGATATGGATAAAGTGAACTCTAATGTCCCTTTCCAGCCCTAAATTTGTAACCTGTGACCTAATGAGCTACATGTCAGTGAGCAAGTGACAACCTCTCTGAATCTCAGTTTCTCCAGCTGAGAAAACTGAGACTCAGAGAGGTTGTGATTTGCCAACAGACACACAGCATGTTGCTCATAATCACAGGACTCTTTGTAAACTATAACACATAATGCAAACTCAAGCTGCTATTATTATTATTATTATTATTAACCTCGATGAACGCATTGATCTAATGCTTCATTGTGCCATGAGGTAACCTTTAGTTCTTCAAGGCTATGTTAGTGGAGCAGAAACTGTGAAAGGTCCTACCAAGCTGGAAAGGTTTCAAGAAAGATCTTGGAAACAGATGGTATGTCTCTTGTCCAAAGACCAGCCTAGCTCATATTGGAAAGGTTCATCACCAGAAGGTTGGACACCAGGTGATTTTTTTCCCCCAGCCATAACAACCCATGAAAGGCTTGCTGGGGGAGGGTTCTGTAATCTCCTTACTGGAAAAAGAGGAACTATGCCAATGAAATCGAGAGTCTTCAAATTATCATCATCATCATTATGTTTTTGTAAAATTGCTATTGTCCTTCAGTTACAGGATATATTGTTAGCACATTTGATAAAGAAAGTTGACTTTTCCCCAAGAATCACATGAAATCATCGCATAAAATCTCAATAGATATTGCTATATAAACTTGGCACCATTTGGACCCAATTTGGTTACAGGTAACGCAGGCTCAAAAGGAAATCAAGGGGCAGCTAGGTGGCGCAGTGGATAGAGCACTGGCCCTGGAGTCAGGAGTACCTGAGTTCAAATCTGGCCTCAGACACTTAACACTTACTAGCTGTGTGACCCTGGGCAAGTCACTTAACCCCAATTGCCTCACTAAAAAAAAAAAAAAAAAAAAAAAGGAAATCAAATTACTAATATAAAACTTACAAGTGTTATATTATGAGGAAAAGCAATCCTTCCAGTCCTCAGAAAGGCAGGAGACTATGGGTCCACAGTGTTTCATGCACTATCAATTGCTTTATCAGTTGATTTTGTTTCATAGGGGTATTTTGTTTTGTTTTAAGGGAAAGCTCAGTAGATAGGAAGGGGTAATATATACATGAATGACCTTTTTAAAGCATCAATAAAGCTTTAATTTTTTTTTTTTTTTAGTGAGGCAATTGGGGTTAAGCGACTTGCCCAGGGTCACACAGCTAGCAAGTGTTAAGTGTCTGAGGCTGGATTTGAACTCAGGTCCTCCTGAATCCAGGGTCTGTGCTCTATCCACTGCGCCACCTAGCTGCCCCAAGCTTTAATTTTTAAAAAGTATCTTATATGACATATGATAAGTATATGCTCAATGGTAGACATAAACGAATGAATGAATGACTAGTCTGCAGTTCACCATTCACCTTAGACCTAAGGTCAAGAAAATCAGGGTTCAAATTCTACCTGACCCTTAGCAGCACCATAATCAGGGACAAATTATTTAACCTCCATCCTCATTTTCCTCCTATGTAAAATGGGAATGGTTATGCCTGCAGTATAAATACTTGAAAGGCAGCAAAGAGTAATGGGTATGTTCAGATTCAGGGACAAGGTTAGAGATACACAGCTATGTGACCCTGGGAAATGACTTAAAGTATCAAGTGCCCTCAAAAAAAGTCTCAGGGAGGGGCAGCTAGGTGGCAGGGTAGATAAAGCACTGGCCCTGGATTCAGGAAGACCTGAGTTCAAATCTGGCCTCAGACACTTGACACTTACTGGCTGTGTGACCCTGGGCAAGTCACTTAACCCTCTGTGCCCCACCAAAAATAAAAGTCTCAGGGACTATATACGGCAGAGCAGATATCTATGTTGGTAGAAGGGGTTTTTTTCCACAGGGACAGTCAATGAAATCATGGGTCTGGTTCCCCAGCCAAAAAAAAAACAAAACAAGCAAACAAATGAAAACCAATATTACCTGGAGAGTTACTAGGAGGCTCACCTAAAATATGCACACATATGTAAAGTACTTGGCACTATACAAATGTTAGTTATCATCATTATTGTTATGGGCAAAGTATTGGCCAGGAAAGGTTTCATCTAAGTCAGACCTTGCAGGAAAGGAAAGACAGAGATAAGGGACAGAGAAAGGACTGGAAGGAATGCACGTGTGAAGAACCACAGAGACAGAAAATGGACAGATGACAGTGGGAGGGGGAAAAGTAGCCCATTGTGGCTGGCATGTGGAATAAATGAAAGGATGTGGTAGGAGGCTGCTTTTTAAGAAGCCTTAAACTGCTTTTATCTCCCAGACAAATAAACCTTGAGCTATGCTAGGAGGAACTAGACATGAAAGAAGGAAGGATCAACAGATATTGATTTAAGAACTCACTTCTTTATTTAATGAATATAATGGGGGATTATTTTTAAAAATAAAAAACAAAACTAGAATTTTAAACCAACCCTGAAAAAAAAAATCCGTACTTATCTCTCAACCTTAAAATGAAAAAAATAAATAAATAAACCAAACTGGGATTTCTTCTCTGTTAATTATGTTCCAATACTGTAACTGTTTAAATCTTCAAAGAAAAGAATAAACATTATGTAATTATTTGCAAGCTCCCCTTCTCTGACCTTAATGGGGACTTCAAAAGCTAAGCAGATGCCACAGTAGGAAATAAATCTGCAACTCAACAGATGCACCCCCAGAGATATGCCAAAATGTACCTTCCAATGGTTTGGGGTAATCATTTCCTTTTATTATTCCTCGGCTCATAAGTGCTTTTCTACTCAAAGAGAGGCCTGAAGAAGTTAATAGGCCCTTAATATGTCCTCAGCTGCCTGAATTGATTCCTGTTTAGAGAAGTAATCTTGAAACCACATGTGGCTGTTTCACACCCAGTTTCCATACCCCTCCTGTGGTGAAATGGCCCCTGGGCAACTTTTGTTTCTAGCAGCCTGGGCAGCGACCTAATCAATAGGGTTCGAAACAAGACAATCTCCACATTCAAGAGCCAAGCAAAAATGGGGCGTGGGGGATTCCAAGCTTCTTTGTGGACAGTTAGTTACCTGTCAATGGGACAGTTGGCCCAGCGGGGCAGTTGGCTGAAGTTCTCATATGACTTCAGTGGATGCCCTTACCGGCATCTGAAGCAGAATAAACTATTTTCTGAAGACTACTTTCAACTTCACTGGGAAAGTTTTCTTTTTGAATTCTAATTAAATTGAAGAAAAAATATGGATAAATACACCAGTGTGACCCAAGAGACCATCAGCATCAGATGAATCAATTTACCATGAGTCGTTTAACTATGTACTCTGTAAGTTTGGCCCCCAGGTGATGGATTGTTTTAGGCCAAAGAAATTCCTCAAACTACCTACCATGTCAGGAAGGGGTGTCAACTTGGGCAGCAGAGGTAGAACCTCTGGAGTCAGAGGACATGGGTACAAACCCCAACACTGACTCTCACTGGTTGCATGACCTTGGGCAAGTCACTTAACTTCTAAGCATTAGTTTCTTCATCTGTAAAATGAGAAGTTAAAATGCTCAGGTCCCTTCCAGCTCTAATTTTATGGGTCAGTGAACTAACGAAATTGTGGATCTTTTAAAGTTATGAAAAAAACATACATTAAAACCTTGTAATGATGCAAGGGAAATTGAGAGGCCTGAATATAATATTTATTGCAATGTCCACTCACAAAGATGTGAATGCAGAATCTTTCTAAAAATGTAACACTCTTGATTCTAAACATTAATGAAATGGTCTCCAGAAATTAGAAATGTAATTGCAATTACTATGGTTCAAAACCAAAGAAAAAGACATTGAACAACCAGCTTATGTTCTTTTTCTTTTGAGGTAATCAAAGTTAAGTGACTTACCCAGGGTCACACAACTACTAAGTATCTGAGGCTGGATTTAAACTCAAGTCCTCCTGACTGGAGGGTGGGTGGTCTATCCACTACACCACCTATCTGCCCCCTCTGCTTATGTCCTAGTAACCAAAATAACTTTGGAGTGGGAGAGAATGGATCTGAACTTGCATTATACAGGCTTGGCCACTGATGAAGCCCTCCACACATAGACCAAACCATTAAACTGTTTTGAATCACACTAGACCTCTTGAAAAAGTTTTTTAAAAAAATTTAAAGACATCATATATATTTCCAGAAATCAAATTTAAATAAAGATATGTAGACCAACTTGAGCTTAGTATTCATAGGCAATATGGTGCAATGAACTGAAGAAACTGTGTGAGTCCCAGCTCTAATACACACCAGCTGTGAAGTTGGGTATGTCACTTAAATGTGGATCCTCAATTTCTAAATCTTTGAGAAGGGGTAAGGATTTGAACTGGTCCTTTTTGGCTTTGAGAGCCAGTATTTTCCTAACCTCTAGGAACTTTCCTCTTTTGATTATTTTCAATTTATCCTATATATAGCTAGTCTGTACATAGTTAGCATGTTGTCTCCCTTATTAGACTGTGAGCTTCTTGAAGGCAGGAACCGTCTTTTGCCTTTCTTTGTTTTGGGAGAGCCTGGCACAATGACTAACACATAATAGATTGTGATGGAACTAGAAGTTTTCTGAGGTATTTTCCCTGACCCTGACAAAGCTTCCTCTTCCCACACAAGCTGACCAGCCTCAGGTTCCGGGTCGGTGGACATAAAAAGGAGGCCTTCTCAGACGTGAAGGGTGCCTGGTCCCATGCAATATGCCAACCCTGATATCAGACTTATTTCCAGATGGGAACAAAGGGGCCGCATCCGGAGCCATTGCATGCTTGCTGAATACCTTTGTTGCCTATCCTCGGAGGGTTAGGGCAACATAATCCCCCTCCTTTGTTAAATGTTCAGTGACTTGTGAGTGCCCCAGTTCATCCCAAAAATTGAACCTGAAGTAGGGGTGCTGGTTTTAGGGCTGTACTTACAACACTGCTGTTTAACAAATGTTTGTTGATTGACACATAAACTATATCTAGAAGCAATCTACTTTAAAAAATGTTCCATGACATTATAATTTTAATAAATAATTTTATTAAGAACATTTTAACCTATCAAAAAAAGCCATACCATTAATTTCCTGCTAAGTCTTCCAAAAGTTGTAACAGCACTGTAGCTGAAAATATATATTTTTAAAGGCACTTAAAATTAGCCTCTGGGCTGTTTGCAGCCACCCACTTAAAAACACCCAGCAGTGCAAGGGTCCAGTGTCAAATAATTACAAAACAAGTTTCTATCTTGCTCTGACACTCCTTTCTCATCAGAAGAAACAGCTTCCCTGTAATATTTTAAAAGCTGCGCCAGGATTCCAGCAATCAGCATCTTTGACAAAGCTGCTTTCTGCAACACAAGCAGAATGGCCTTTTAAAGTACTCAATGAAAGTCATTAGACACAATATCTGGAACTCAGACAACACAAAACTCAATATGCAGAATTGCTGAACCTCCCCTCTTTTACCCCAAACCAGTTGGGAACCATTTCCCTTTCAGATACAAACTGGAACTGTTGAGGACTGAGGGTGGGTGCTGCTACCACCGGCTAAAGAGCCTCTGGGGATTAATGTGGAGCTCACAAATGCTGAATGAATGAATGAAGGAAGGAAGGAAGGAACTACAGTAGGCATACCATGTAGATTTCCTAAAAAATAATGTTGGACCCCAGGTGACTGAGTGGCCTTTCCCACGTTTTGGCCAGGGACTGGTTTGGGGCCACCCAAATCCAGTCAGGGTCACTTCTGGTGCCCTAGACAGTAATAGGGAAGGTAGGAAAAGAGAGGAATTTAAAGGAAAAGATAATGAGTTCAAATTGGGACATTTAGAGGTTAAGATGTTTAGAAGACATTTAGTTGTGGTTTTTTTTACAATTTTGGTTGGGAAATATCAACTTCAAAATTATATTCTCTAATATTTAATCATAAAAAGATTAAAATATTTGAAAGTCATCAATTATATGATTATTTCAATTAATTTTATTACTTTCATTAAATTTCAATATTTTATTAGATTGACTGGAATAAGTAATTAAAAACATAAAATCTCTTAGGATAGTCAATATTAAGAATGTAATGACTAGTATGAAATAGTTCATAGGTTTCACAGCTACAAATCAAATACAGTATAGTTCTTCCTTCAAAGGCAGCTCTGACTGAACAAAAACGGATGATATATGATCAAGAATAGAATAGCTCTCCAAGTCAATTTTTCCTCCATGAAAAACCTATATAATAATCCATCATCCAAATTAACACTGCCTAATAATCTCAGGGTATTTATTTGATTAGTAGGATTAAAAGTTCCTTTTGTATCTAAATAATTCTTTAAAAAAAACACCTCTTAGAACTCAGTCTTACATACTAAACAGTACAAGACACCCACCCTTCCAAACCCCCAATCCAACCTCCCAGGCCAAAATGATTCATTTTAATGTTAAAAGCAAATGGTAAATACTTGAAACATTTCACACATCCTTAAACATCTTGCTAGGTTCTTACCTTTTACATATTAGCTTATCCAAATAAAAATTTTAAATATAGGATTTAAATGTATACCCAGGAATCTACATTATTCTTTGCTCTTAAAAGTCTATACTGTGGGGCAGCTAGGTGGCGCAGTGGATAAAGCACTGGCCCTGGACTCAGGAGGACCTGAGTTCAAATCCAGACTCAGACACTTGACACTTACTAGTTGTGTGACCCTGGGCAAGTCACTTAACCCCCATGGCCCTGCAAAAAAAAAAAAAACAAACAAAAAAACAAACTATACTGATGAAGCCCCAACATATCTCAGGATACTTTCTAATCCTGAGGAATGGGGTTTATAACTTAGATTCCTAGTCACAGTTATCATTCATCTTGGATGCTCAGGGCTCATTAGCTACTTATCAAAGCAAAAAACCTGGCAAGCATGTATAGATTTAAGTTTCCAAAGATGACTGTCAACGTACACTTTCCCTCAAAGAGCTTGATTTCTTGTTATAAATAAATTTTCTCTTGGCAAACACACCACACATTCTGACAATGAATGGTCACTAATCTGGGAAGGAGGGGGGTGGGGAGGGACTTCAATCTTTTTCAGGAATCATATAACCTTGGTGGTTCTTTCCTAATGTCTTTGAGAATAGATGTTTAGGAATTATGTCTCCAAAGGACAATCTTGTAAAGGAAATCTACAAGATTCCTATTCAATGTGCATTCAAAATTGCTTGGAAAGTATTTTCCAAATAGTTCTGTTGGGCTCTCTGGTACTGAACCAACATGATATAAGCAGGGTCTCCAGGGGACAATTTCAATTCTAGTGATGTGCTTCTAAGCTATTAAATATTAAATTATCCATTATCAAGAGACTTATTTTATGCCCTGCATCTGTGATAAGACTTAATTTCCTCTACTTTGCCTCAGCATTGACCTGAACTTCCCTTCTCCTTATTCATGCAGTTTCTAAGCCTGTAAACCCAGGTTATAACTGAGTTTCATCAGTGTATTATTTCAGGTCAAGAAGTGTTACATGGGCAAATTCATTAGAAAAACATGCTACATTGGAGATACCATGTTTCCAGACAACATCATCAGTCCATTTACTAAGCCAATGAAGTGAGGTCTCTGTTTCAACTCCCCAAGTTTTGTTTTGACTCCTGGGCCCTCTCTTAAAAAAAAAAAATCTATTCCTGGGCTAATCCTATTGAACTGGTTCAAAACATCATACATTTCTATTTAGAAACCTTTGAGGACACCTAGTCTGGCCTTTGAGGCCAGAGAGTTTGTTAAAACACAGAGCTAGGAAGTAACAGAGCAAGATGTGAAACCAATGTCCTCTCACTCAAAACACAACAGCCTGTCCACTGCAGCAGGAGGGCTGCTTGTTCCAAAGTGGGACGGGACTGATCAACTGATTCACTCTTCAAGAATTGCAAGATGAATTTTCACATTTCATTCATGGTCCCAAAGACCATGCAAGGACAGCAAGCGCTAGTCCTTAGACAAATGGATGACAGATTTAGAATTAGAAGGTACCTTACAGACTATTCGGTCCAATCCCCCAATTTATAGATGAGAAACTGGTCTCCTTAATTTGAGAAGTTAAGAATCTTGCTGAAGGTCACACAAGTCAGTGTCAGTCTGTCAATCTCTCTCTCTCTCTCTCTCTCTCTCTCTCTCTCTCTCTCTCACACACACACACACACACACACACTTTCTTGTATATATCTATCTCTGTCCAATTAAATGTATTATAGAAGTAGGGAGAGGCAACAGGAAAGAGAGAGAGAGAGAGAGAGAGAGAGAGAGAGAGAGAGAGAGAGAGAGAGAGAGAGAGAGAGAGAGGGCCTGAGTTCAGATCAGGTCTCTGGCTAAGTCGACACTGGTCCCATCTCTCAGTGCTCTAGGCAGCTCTAAGACTAAAGAAAGTGTTGGTCAGCATTGGCAGAGGGATTTTCTTATTAGGGAAATGCAAAACAAAGAAATCACAGATGTATTCCCTATACTTATTCTGATAAGAGAAGAAAGGTTATAGAAATGAATAATTTTACCCAGTACAGGAGAAACAATGGAACGGATTCTGACTTTGGAGTCAAAGGATATGGGTTCAAATTCTAGTTCTGACACAACTACTTTTGTGGCCATAAGTAAGAATTTGTTGTTGTTGTTTTGTTTTTGCAGGGCAATGAGGGTTAAGTGATTTGCCAAGGGTCACACAGCTAGTAAGGGTCAAGTGTCTGAGGCTGGATTTGAACTCAGGTCCTCCTGAATCCAGGGCCAGGGCTTTATCCACCTCACCATAAGTAAGAAATTTAATCTCTCTAGGCAAAGTTTCCTCTTCTATAGAAGGAAGGGGTTGGACTAGATAAGAGGGTCAACCTCAGGACTACTGCTGAACCAGACTAAAATGTAATTAAGAAATGTTTAATAAAATAAATAAAATACAACACAATACAGATAATGTTAAATTTGTGGTTTTCTAAATCAATATGCCCTGCAGGGATCTGCTTCTATTTGAATTTAACAACACTGACAACCTCCAATGACTCATCCATAGATCAACAATCCTATGATGTCTATAGCTGGCAGAATGAATAGTAATATTTATTCTCACAATTCATTTTTCATCTCGTTCCATTGATTTTTTTCCAGGGCCTATATTCCCTAGAGCAGAGAAATGGAGGAAATGACATTTTAAGTTAAACCACCAAATAGAAAGGTAGAGGGAAATAGAGGGGAAACACCTGAGAGCCTGACGCCAAGAACAGAACCTCACTAAATTCAAACAGAGTTTGAGTTTTTAAAGCACTTTCCCCATATTATCTAGTTTGAGCCTTACCACAACTCTATGAAGAAGTAAGGGTTCTCATTCCATAATCATTTACTTAACTAGAAAACAGAGACTCAAAAAGTATCACTGGCTTACACAAAGTCCCAATGGTGAGTGGAAAAGGCAAGAGGTGAATTAAGGTCTTAGGATTTTCTAACCCGGTTCTCTGTTCATGTGGCACAACAGACTGCCGGCAGCCCCCCTTACCACTGATCGTAATCTGCTCAAGCCAGAACGTGTGGCCTTCGAGATTCTTCTCGTTACATATGACTTGGATGCCCAATGTCCATTGCATTTCGTAAGAGGAAATGGAGGGGTAGCCTCGATTTTATTATTTGTGGTATGAAAAACCAGGTAGATGACTACAGACGCTCCATGTGTAACCTAGAGCATCACAACAGCCTAGTTGAAGCTTTCAGATTCTTAGATATAACTCAGCCCCTTAGGGAAGTCTTGAAGTTGGAAAACCTGGCACGGAACCCACCTTGCCACCTACATGTACCCACATCAAACAAGGTTTTCCTAGTACTTTATTGACATCCTTTATTGACTTCCTTCCCTGCCAACACTGACAAAACTCAGGAATTAGCCCTTGGGGATGTCCATTTATTTTCACTTGATTTATTCAGCCTTCATAATTACCTTCATCTTCCCATTCCAAATTACCCTCAGCCCTTCTCTGAAGGCCAAAGCTCCTTTTTTGTTCCAGAATATAGTCCTCCATCCAAACACACAAGGAAAACTTGAGCAAAGATTTCACATCATTGAGGTTAGGAACATGGTGTCCCCACAATCTGGAAAATCTGTGTAAAATTTTTTGGCCCTCCCATGAATTCTGTTTCTTTTATGGGGTGTTTACAGTACCTTATTATAAAATGTGAGTTAAGAATTTGGTCACAGGCTCTGTGTGGTCTGAGGCGGTAGCATATCACCTGCAGCTTCTGCAAAACTCCCCCCAAATCTCCATTTAATTTCTTATGCCGACCCAAGATACACTGAAGTTGCAATGAGCAAAGTCATGATGTGGAAGGAATAGCTGTAGTTACACTCCGCTGCCACTGATATTGTTACTGATGCTGCTATTAATTGCCTGTGCACAGGTTTAAGAAGTTATAAAGGGAGGAAAGTACAATGATAGCAGAAGGCTTGGGGGTGCAGAAATACATTCTGCATGCAGCCATTTAAGAGAAGTAAAAATCTTTAGCTTTTCATGGGCTTTATCCTGCTCAAACCAGAGTCTGATCACTGATTTCCACACCTACCCACTATCCATTACTCAAAAAGTAATGTACAAGCTAGGTGGCATAGTGGATAAAGCCCTGGATTCAGGAGGACCTGAGTTCAAATCTAACCTCAAACACTTGACACGTACTGGCTGTGTGACCCTGGGCAAGTCACTTAACCCTCACTGTCCTGGAAAAAAACAAAAAATAATGTACAAGCTGATTGTAAGCGGGGCCACTTATAAGTAAACAGCAGCAATCAATTAAAACTGCTGACATATTTAGAATATACCCGACAGATGGCTTTGGAATCAGGATATCTCCATGTGTTCAATTTAGCACAGGAAACTGACAGTCTCAAATAATATTTCTGTGAATCTCTGGAAGTAATTTTTTTTTATTTTAAATTTTATGGGGTTGATGAATAAAGACAAAAGCAATTCTGAAAATTAGAAACAAGGCCTTCTAATCTGAAGGGTTTTTTTTCTCCAAATGATGTGACTGAAAATTCAAATTCTGCAGGTAATCTGAAGTTTAAATTCTACATACAAACATATCTAAAGCCTAAGTTCTGTAGTAAAATGAAAAGAAATAAATTTTCTGTGAGCAATATGAACTTAGATATCCCTACCTCATTTCATGCACAAGGAAAACTTGCAAAGAGATCAAAACATGGTAAAAGCCAGGGACACTCAGTAATTGAAGAGCAACTGAATTTAGGATTCTCATGCCCAATCTTACAAATTCTCTATCTTTTAGAAAAAATACTGCTCAAAAATAAAAGGCATTTGTGCTACTGACCATCTATTAAGGGACTACTTTGAGAAAAGGGTAGTTTATCTGCTTTAAGATAAAACAGTAGTTTATCTTTTTTGCTCGTGTTGTGTCATTTCTACTTTAAGGCATAAAAAAAAAAGTTGGGAAAGTGAAACAGTAGTTTATCTACTTAAAGGTGAAAAAATAAAACCACCTTACACTGAAAGTCTCAATAATCCATGTACTTCAACCCTATTCCATGATACGAATACAACAGGAGGCTCTGGGACACCAAACAGAGCCATCTTGGAAGCTGGTTGAGAGCTAAGAAAAAGGATAATGAATTCACAGTGGCTGACAAACAGTAAGCACTAAATAAATGTTAGCTTTCATCATAGTCATTTCTGAAGGTGCACCATGTATTGCCAAAAGAGAGAGATCGTGTTGCAGCATCCAGAGTCTAGATGCCTGTTATCCATCAACCAAGGGATCCCCAATTTGATGAGTGATGAGGATGCTACATCTTAGGTCTCGAAATTTTTCCTTCACATATACTTTGTGTCTGTCTAGTTTGTGTCACTGTTGGCCCTGTCTCTTTTGTAATCAGCTTCCCCATCCATCTTAAGTCCCCAGAACACCTAGAGCCAGGTGAGAGATTATGATTGCAGTTATTTTTTTCTCCTTAAAGATTCAAAATAACAAAACACCCCCACCCCAAATACAGCTCAGGCACCATCTTCTGTATGAAGATGTCCTCCCTCCCAAACTACTTTGTACAGCTATTGTTCAGTCATGTCCAACTCTTTGTGGGTTTTCTTGGCACAGATACTGGAGGACAAATTTGATAAAAGATTTGGGAGATGGAAGAGATGGAGGAGTGGGTTTAATGTGCAGAAGTCTACTGGTACTTGTTAAAAGGTTATTACAGGGCAGCTAGGTGGCACAGTGGATAAAGCACCAGCCCTGGAGTCAGGAGTTCCTGAGTTCAAATCCGGCCTCAGACACTTGACACTTACTAGCTGTGTGACCGTGGGCAAGTCACTTAACCCTCACTGCCCCGCAAAAAAAAAAAAAAAAGGTTATTACAGGGGCAGCTAGGTGGCACAGTGTATAAAGCACCGGCCCTGGAGTCAGGAGTACCTGAGTTCAAATCCGGCCAAATGGCTCACTTTAAAAAAAAAAAAAAGGTTATTATAGTATTCTAGTCCAGATGTGACATGGTAACGATGTGAGTACAGAGAAGAAAACAAAGGTGAGAGATGTGACAGTGGTAGGTTGGAAAGGACTTGGGCTGGACCTCAAGGCAGAAAGCATAGGGAAGAGTCAGAGAAAATTCTGCTGTTTTGATTCTGGATAATGGGATGATATTGATGCCATCACCAAAAATAGCAAAGGGCTAAGGACAAAAATAAGTATAGAGTCTAGAATTTAAATGTTGAAAAGAATTCACAATGTTTCTCAGAGAATAAGTCCATAAGGTAAAAACATGATCTCTATATTATAAATATAAAATTATATTCAGTAGATTAATGTAAAGATTCAAGTTTAGTTTTATTCTGAATAAAATAACATTCTGCTTAATACATGAAAATATGGAAATTATTCATAGTTTCCACAAGTTTTTATCTACTATATGAGGTCTCCTTGGTTTAAAAAAAGTTTCTTCTGATTTCTAAACTCTAAAAAAAATGAATCCCCCATTAGTATATCCCAATAAAAATTTAGGTTGACAGTTGTATCCAAATGATGCAGCTCATCATTTTCCATTGGAAAAAAAATGTAGCTACTTCTTAAATCAACAGATTTTTTTAAAAGGATGGAAAATGCCATTTACCTGATTTTTTTAATCTCATCTGATTGAGAATATAATGGCACATCACTCTGAAAAATCTATTTCCAAGTAATTTTAATTTAGTCCATTGTCCAAAAATATGTCTGTGACCTAAAAATTATCTGCAGCCTGAGATAACCAAGAAAACACACAGTCCAAATATAAGAGTAGGTATAGAATGCTTTTACAAATAAACAAAAACTGGGAGGGAATTTATTATGTAGGTGTGTCTGTATAGAACAGTTTGCCTCTACAATTGGCAGTATACTATAGATAAAAATAATTCCATAATACACTTCCTTCAGTTTAAAATATACTCTCCCACTGGAGAATTAGTTTATTTAAAATTTTTCAGGCAGTATCATGCATTATAATGAAGAGTGGCCTTAAAACCGTAGCAGGTGGGCAAGTTTCACTCAAAATAATAATGGTCCCTTCTTTTAGCTGGTGTGGGCTAACCACAAACTAAGATGCTTTGTTTATTAAACTCTATAATCCTGTTTCTGAAGTCTCTTGAATCAAGATTGTTTTAGTCTGTCAACAGAGTTAGCTTTACTACTAGAAATCTCAGTTTTCTGACAGATCACATTACTGGAATAAAGTAAGATGAATACTAGGTAAGTAGCTGGAAGAGTTTCCATAGTAAATTGGCAAGAGTCTAATCCTGGATTGGAGAACAACTTTTAACCTAAAGAAATGGGTATTGTTTGCCACTTATGGACTGCTGCCTTAAATGCTTCTGGAGAGAAGAAAGAACTATCCCAACGAATTAAATGTAAAAAGGATTCTTGGCTAAAATTTCACCTGGGAAGTTTGGAGACAGACAGGTCTCATTGGGAATGACCATTTCTTAAAAATATCTAAGTAAATACCTCTGTGCCCCACTGAAGAGTAATTTTAGGTCTTCCATTTGACCACTCAAAAGAAGAGCCATATACATGTCCCACTTCCATCCTTCCCAAAACTGTTGACTTTCTTCCACCGACACTGTTTGCCATCCTCGGAGAGAAGTGACAACAGCTGAACCCCAACTGTGGAAGAAGAATACTGGAAAATGAGGTAAAGGGCAGCAGAACTGGGTGGTGGGAAAAGACTTAGATAATCAGCCTTGACATTGCAAGGATATTTCTTTAAGTAATGGAAAGTGAGGAATATTCACTTCAAGCATCCTCTCTGATGTGGCCAGAATAACCCCCAGCTGTTTCATGGGGCCACATAGCTAAAAACAAATCCATTTTTTTCTATCAGTGCATTTGATAGAAAACTCTATAAGAGATAGCCTGTCATGCCCCTACCCTGAGTACAATGTTACCATGGTAACTAACTTCTTTCAGTGCATCCAATTGCATAATCAGTAGTAAATAATAAAGCTTGGTGTGATTTGGGATTCAATCTCAATATCTCTCTCTCACTCTCTCTTATACACACACACACACACACCCCAAATATCTACTGAGCAGAATCCCAACTGCACAAACAACTCTTCCAGATTTCATGTAAATATTTCATTGTTTAAATAACCAGTCTACCTATCTGGAAGATCACACATTAAAATGCTAAGTTGGTTGGTGGAGTCTTTTCCATAATGCACATTATCAGAATGTTGCACAAACTGGCTGGTGTTGGGGAGGGGCCCTGAGGAAAGGCTATCACTGAAACAGAAGCCACTCACCAAGCCAACTTATCAATGATCACATCTTAGTGATGACTCTTTAAGGTGTATTGTGAGAATGTACTCTATAAGTCTATGTATAAGCCTTTATTTTTTAAAATAAATCTTACTGAGGAAATTGAAAATAATTGGGCTATGATTCATTTAAATATAGAAGGTAGCTTGATGGCTCAGTGGATAGAGTGCTGGGCCTGGAGTCTGGAAGACCTGAGTTCAAATTCAGCCTCAGACACTTAATAGCTGTGTGACTGGACAAATCACTTAAACTTAACCCTGTTTGCCTTAACCCACTGGAGAAGGAAATGGCAAACCACTTGAGTATCTTTGCCATGAAAACCCCAAGGACAGTACTGGCCTGCTAGAGTTCACAGGATCAGGAAGAGGTGGACCCTCATGACCAAGTGAACAACAAATACAAATATGCCAAACCAGCTCCTTCGTCATAGCTTCTAATAGTCTGATAACCTTCGTGAAAAGAAGACAAATCTGACAGACTGTAGAGTAGGGACAAGTCCCACTGTATTTAGACAGGTCCTGATTTCAAATAAACAAATTAGTTGAAAGGAAGAGTGAAAGAAATGACCTGAAAAATGAAATGACCCCAAATTTGTGAGTGGGAAGGTTATTTTGGAAAATGCCCATGGGTATAGGGAATTCCTGGTGAAGATAACTCCCTCTACCATTGCAGAATCATTATCTGTTCTCTCTTCACTAATAATCACAGCAACTGAGAGATTATGTGAGGTGCCCAAATACACAGACTGGCTACTTTAGAAGCAGGATGTGAACTCAGACCTCCCAACTTGGAGATTGGCCCCCTCTATCCACTATGTCAGATAAATACTGACTTATAAACATCCATGACTAATGAATGAGTGACTCCTGAATACTTATCAATACATGGCAAACCTCTTTTTTTTTTGGGGGGGGGTAGACCCCCAAGGAATTCCAAGAGAGATAATAATAGTGTCCAAAGACTGCTTCCTGAGCTCTGTTCTCACTGGAAGTCAAGCTGCCTATGGCAGGATGAGGCCACCAGAACTGTGAAAGCAGCAAAGAGGGCAGACATATGCCTCACCACAATCCCTTCTTGGTGCACGCTGGGTGTGTGTGTTATTGGATGGATGGTTGGCACAGCTGTGCCCCGAGGCACAAGCAGTTCTTGAGTGGCAGAGTGTGGAACACATTTTCATGGAGAAATAATGCTATAAATGGGGCCTAAGTTCCCGGGCTAGTTCATAAACAAATTATTTAATTCAAGATGTAGCAAAAACATGGGGAAAGCCATAGGAAAATGTACAAAAGAAGGAAAAATAAAATAAAAAGGAAGAATTAAAATAAAATGGATAATGGGAGAAAGACCACAGAGGGCAATGATATTAAGTAGGTCCAATCAAAGGAGATGTAGATGGATTCCCAGATATTGAGGGTTAAATAAACTTTTGTGAGCAAGCTGGGACAATAATCACTTTAAAGCACTATTTCTATGAAACTATATATGCTATGGATTTCAGACCAACTTTTAGACCATGACCCATTTGGAGGCTGAGGGCTTCCTGGATGGCCCAGTAAACTACAAGGGGGTTTCCTTTAAATAGAAAAACTGTGACTTTAAAAAACATACAAAAAAGGAAGGAAAATAAATGTCACTCTTAGCTTGATAACTTTAGTAAGCTAGAAGAAACCATCTCTATATATTATTACGATTATTCTTATTAATAATATTCAATTAAGAATGATAATAATTGGGGCAGCTAGGTGGCGCAGTAGTTAGAGCCCTGGATTCAGGAGGACCTGAGTTCAAATTCGGCCTCAGACACTTAACACTTACTAACTGTGTGACCCTGGGCAAGTCACTTAACCCCAATTGCCTCTCTCTCTCTCTCTCTCACACACACACACACACACACACACACACACACAAAAGAGTGATAATAATCAATTCATTATTTCTTTAAGTAAAAGCACTACCTGGTTGATTGAGATCCTCTCTTCTAAAAATTGCTAAGATGAAGTAGTTCGGAGAGAGAATGAAAGCAAGCAATAACCAAGGTGTAAAGAGAAGCACCTTCCCCAAGGTCCAGGAGTGGAATCCAAGTTTCTTAACCATGAGCCTAATCCAGGGCACCAGGAATCTCCAAACCCTCCCCCCACACACACTCCCATATACCAGAAAGAACAAAACCACAAAGCAGGCTGGGGGTTGGGGGGGGGGGATTGCTGAAGAGAGCCTGGCCAGGCCAGGAATATTTCTATTCCAACTCTCAGAAGGTTGCACACAAGGATGAAATGGTCAAAGTTTCACTTTACAAAAACTACTAGCTTCCTATGAAAAGGTTGGGCTCACAGTGCTTTTTTAAATTTTTTTTCCTCTTCAGATCTAATGTTCAGTTAATACTCAAAGCACAACCTGTTAGGCATAAAGAAAGCTTAGCAGAAGTCTGCACCCCATCTTCTTTCAGAACAAAGTGAACTTTCCTTAGCTTCTCTAATGAGATCCTACTCTCACCAGAAAAAAACCCTCTAACTTCAATGAGGATTTTTTTCCTTTCCCTGGTGAGGCCATTATCACTTGGAGGAGGGGAAAAAAAAGTTTTCAGCTTATTCTCAGTTCATTCTTCAGGGTTGCTATCTTAAGGAGAAAAGGCTAGGAGCAGGTTTCTCTTCCAGAAAAGAGCAAGAAATGCCTTCAAGATCATAGAATAACTTCCTGCCAAAACCAAGTGCTTTTTATTCTCAGTGTAGCTGATGTCTGAGTTTCTTTCTTCTTCCTCCCTCTCTCTCTGGCTTTCCTAGTAATAGAATAGAAAGCAGGAGCCGGACAGCAGCAGCTGCCAGGGAGGGGAGAAGACAGAAACACAAAAGCCCTTTCAGCAGCAAATTTCTTAACTCCCCTAACTGGGCCTCCCACCAGTATCTGTTTAAGTTCCTAGCTGCCAGGAATTCTGGGCCAGGCCTCAATAGAGGTAATTTGGTCCCACCACAGTCTACCACACTTCTACAGGAAAGTCATCATTTAAAAAAAAAAGAAAAAAAGGTCTATTTCTCCTGTTATGCTAATATTCGTGTCCATGGACGATCCACCCCCCTTACAATCTTCCATCATATTCATACATCTCTCAGAGACCCCTCCCCACCAAAAATTCTATAGTAATATAAATAATTGTTCCTAGATGTGTAAAGATTATTACTTAAAATAAAAGCATGTCCCTAAGCTGAATATTGGTTTAAAATAAGGCAGATCAATAAGAAAACAGCTTATTACAGTTCTGGGGATTATTACTAATTACCTGCCTAACCAGCTCTTAAATGTACCCCAAATCTCTAATGAATCACTGAGATCAGCTCCAAAACAGTCTTGCTGAGCTAGCTCTGCGTTTTAAAGTCATCCTTTCTTAACAGGACCTAGCCTGACCGGGTCTTCAGTAATCCAGATGCCAAGCTCAGGAGTGTGCACTATGGTGATGACATGTCAAAATGCAACAACACTCCATCCAAGGGAGTTAATTTTTTTTGGAAAAATAGTTTCCCAAAGTTTGTGGATTTTCTTTAAAACGATACAGCCAGCTAAGAATCCAATCACAAAATAAAAGCAAAGCTCTAGAGTAAGTAGAAAAAGTAAGGGCATTCAAAAGCAGATGTAGGCTAAACATTACATTCCGGCAATTTTCTAATGCTTCAGACTTCTCCATACTACTCCCTTCAAAGTTCATCTCAAAGCTCCTACAAGAAGTCATTTCTTATTTCCCAGTGCTTAGTGCTATCTTTACCCACTTTGTATTTATTTTCTATATATGGGCAAGCAGGGCATCTAAATGGCACAGTGGATAGAGAGCTGGGACTGGAGTCAGGAAGACCTGAATTATAATCTAGCCTCAGACTCTAGCTGTGTAGCCCTGGACAAGCCACTTCACCTGTTTGCCTCAGTTTCCTCAACTGTAAAGTGAGGATAATAATAGCACAGATGTCTTGTGGATCAAACAAGACAAGAGTTGTAAAAGCAATTGGCAAAGTGCCTGTCACATAACATATTCCCCTTTCCTCTCCCCCCATGTCCACATTATTTGTGCTTCTTAAAAGCAGGTGCTGTTTAGTTTTGTCTTTATAGCCCCAGTTCCTAGCATAAAGTAGATGTTTAATGAGTCAGTCAATAAGCATTTATTAAGCACCTATTATGTGTTGGGCACTGTGCTAAATGCCAGGAGTTCAAAGTCCCTGCTCTCAAGAAGCCCACAATCTAAACAGGGGAGACAACGTGCAAAAAACTATATAATGGGGCAGCTAGGTGCGACAGGGAAGAGTACTGGCTCTGGGGTCAGGAGGACCTGAGTTCAAATCCAACCTCGGACACTTGACACTTACTAGCTGTGTGACCCTGGGCAAGTCACTTAAACCCCATGGTGCGGAGGAGAAGGAAGATTAAAAAAAGAAAAAAAAAAGAAATATAAATAGTTTAATCTTATTAGGGGCAGCTAGATGGCATAGTGGATAGAGCACCGGCCCTGGAGTCAGGAGGACCTGAGTTCAAATGTGACCTCAAACACTTAACACTTACTAGCTGTGTGACCCTAGGCAAGTCACTTAATCCCACTTGCCTCACCCAAAACAAAAAAACAAAAAATTATTGTCCATCTTATAAAGTGAATTTTTAAAAAAGGGTAGGAAGGGGCCAGACAATGAAAGTCTTCGAATGCCAAAAATCTTTTTCTCCTTGGCCCCAGAGATGACAGGGAGCCAGAGGAGTGTGTAAGGAGGGTGAAATGGTCAGAACAGCCCTGAGAAAGATCACCCTGACAGCTGGGTGGAGAGAGCCTCAAGGCAGGGAGTCCAACCAGCGACTAGTGCCCCAAGGCGGTAGCCACTTCAGAGGAGAGCAGCAATGCATGCAAGAGATATTGGGAAATACACAGGCCTTGGCTTGAATTGAATTCCCTAGAACACCCACACATCCAATCACCCACCCACCCACCCACCTACACACACACACACACACACACACACACACACACACACACACACACACACAGACTTTGTATTTATTTTTTATATTCTTAAATCTGTAGATGTTTTCTCTTTGGAGGGGAAGGAGGTTCATTTCTATTTGAATCCCAGTAAGTGATTAATAAGTGCTTGTTAACTGATTGAAGTATGTGTCATTGAAGTACTCCTTCCAATTTTGAGAAATTACTCAGTTACAAGAGAAAAGTTGAGGTGATGATCCACTGTAATGAGTAACAAGGATGTCTAACCATCTACTAAGACCACTCTTCGACATTCATTCCACAAATGTATACAAGTCCCCCGCCTGACTCCATTTAGCCTCCCTTTCCTTGATGCTCACTCTGAAGTGCTTCTGAATAAATCTGAAATGGGAGGTGAATACTAAAGTGTATAATCTGTCAGGTAGACCAAAAGCCTAAATATGAAAGTTCCTCATGTTTTGAAGATCCTCCATTTACTTTTTTAAAAAATTCACTTTATAAGATGGACAATAATTTTTTGTTTTTTTGTTTTGGGTGAGGCAAGTGGGATTAAGTGACTTGCCTAGGGTCACACAGCTAGTAAGTGTTAAGTGTCTGAGGTCACATTTGAACTCAGGTCCTCCTGACTCCAGGGCTGGTGCTCTATCCACTATGCCATCTAGCTGCCCCTAATAAGATTAAACTGTTTATATTTGTTTTTTTTTCTTTTTTTTTTTTTGTGCGGGGCAATGAAACTATTTATTTTTCTAAGCTTTTTTTTTTCTTCTTTTTTTTGCAGGGCAATAAGGGTTAAGTGACTTGCCCAGGGTCACACAGCTAGTAAGGGTCAAGTGTTTGAGGCTGGATTTGAACTCAGGTTTTCCTGAATCCAGGGCTGGTGCTTTATCCACTGCGCCACCTAGCTGCCCCCTTCCTTTAAGTCTTAGCTAAAATCCTCCTTTCTAGAAGCAGGCTTTTCCAGTCTCCTTTAATGCTAGTGCCCTTCCCTCTGATGATTAGCTCCCATTCATCAGTAGATGCAGATATCTTGTTTGTATACAGTAGCTTGCATGCTGTCTCCCTCATAAGACTGTGAGCTTCTTGAAGGCTCACACAGTCTTTTTTTTTTTTTTTTTTCAAATCTTTCCTTGTCAGGGGCAGCTAGGTGGCACAGTGGTTAAAGCACTGGCCCTGGATTCAGGAGGACCTGAGTTCAAATCCGACCTCAGACACTTGACACTTACCAGCTGTGTGACCCTGGCCAAGTCACTTAATTCCCATTGCCCCGCCAAAAAAAAAATTCTTTCCTTGTATTCCAGGCGCTTGGCACCTTACATAGTAGTTGCTCAATGAAAAGCTGGTTAATTCAGGAAACAAAGCACTTGTGAGAGGGGACTTTTGAAACTTAAGTATAAAGATTTAAGAGGAAGGAAAAGAGATTTTAAAAGTATAAAACATTTAAATTACTCAGGATATCACTGATTGTCTTCTTTCTTTAATATGACAAATACTATAACTGCTTTTGGCACTACTATTGGTATGCAAAACTTACTGTGGTGCACTCAATTACTCAATCAACAAGCATTAATTAAGCACCTTTTGATTGTGCTAGGCACTAGGGATGCAAATACAAGAAGTATCCATGTGAAGGAAATCTGTTGTGTTGACTTTTCCCTTTTAACTCATCACCCTATTTTGGCAGTTCATAACCTACAGTTTATGAACGTGTTAAAAAACTTTTTTTTTTTGGATCATTGTCATTGCTGTCCTCTGTGATCCTATGTGTTTCAGACATTTAGAGATACCATTCTGAGGGGTTCATAGGCTTCACCAGATTGTCCGAGGGGTCCAGGACACAGAAATGGTTAAGAATCCCTGTTTTAAAGCAGAAGCGAAGGGGCAAAGGCCAAATACATCTTAGCTGGCGCTTGTTTTCAAGGTCAAAGCAGTTCTGATGAGGCTTATTAGCGGCACTGTCTCCCCAGTCTCTGAATTTTAGGTCGCATGTTTTGAAGCCCCACATTTTCAAATAACCAAAGATTATCTGAGAGAGAAGGGAGAGGATTAAAGAGAAGGTGGAATCCAGAGTCAGCAACAAACAGTTCAACAAAGAGACTGAATCGGACAAGAAAGGAAAAGTTCGATGCATACCGGTGTTTTTATTTTTTCCCTTGTGTTCTCTCCTTTCCCTCTTTCCCTCTTCCTGAACTATCTCTTTCTACTTGATCATATTCAAAACAGAAATTAGAGTCAGTCACAGAGACAATTGTACCTAATGTTAGTGTTTCCATGGCACAAAAGCGCATTTCTGTCTGTACCTCCTGGCAGATAATGAGACGATGACATGGATGGATTCTCTAAAATATCTTAGGCAACTGATTTCACCATCTCCAGAAATGTAATCTTGATGTAATGCAGACATGGTCAATGTGAAAATAGGTTTGATGTGTCCATCTAACATAGTAAAAAGATGCCCATGTTTCCTAGTACGGATGAAGAAACTCCTCTGACATTACCATTGGGCAACCTTTTTTCTTCTCTGGGGCTCAGTTTCCCCCCCATGTAAAATGAGAGGGTTGGACTAGATGAATTTAAAGTCTTTAAACTCATGATCCTATAAGAGGGAACGACAGGATTTGTGGTTTTATTAGCCTAAAGAGGTGAGGAAATGCCCTCTATCAATGGAGGTTGGAACATTTTTTGCACCTTCACAGCCTTAGAGAGTTGACTAAAACCAATGAGATCAAGTGACGCCCAGGATCTTTCACGGCCAGTTTATGTCAGAAACAGAACTTGAACCTGGGTCTTACCTTCAAGGCCTCTGCTTAATTCAATATGTTCCTGCCTCTCCTAAACCTATAAATACCTTCCTTTAAACCTTCAACACGTGACTTAAAAAAAAAAAAAAAAACTGGTCACCATATGAAGATCCTTACATTGTTTGTACCTTTGCAAATCAGTCGTTAAGTACAGTTTTTCAAATCCTATTTCAGGCTACATCGTGGCATTTTTAAAACCACTGATTTGGCTATTGTTGTTGTTTGGGGGGCTGTCTTTTATGTTTGTTTCCCTGCAGCAGGAACTTCTCAGTCCCTTCAATTTATACAAGAAAAGTAGTAGTTCTAAATTATCCTTTATAGAAGAGCAATAAAAATACTCCAAGCCTGAAAGAGCAAACTGAAAAGACACTACTTGTGTAATTTAAACTGCTCAGAGAACCCAAATTAGGTCTTGATTCTATTTTTTACTTAGCTCTTAACTCTGGCCAAGCTCTTTAAATGCTTTCAATACTAATTCTGGAACTGGTATTATATAAAGATGCACTAAAGCTCTGAGACATTTCTTATAAAGAAAGAGAAAATACATATCAAAAAAAAATGTCCTTATGAAAAATCAGTAAAAGCCAAGTTAAAACTGTGGTCTTTTCCTGGGAACTTTGGGGGTGTTTTCATTTTGATATTCTTACAAAAGCACTGCCCGTTTCAAACACACCACTCATATCAGAGGGGACAAATATTGTAAGTGAGCTTGGTTTTATCTTTAAAGTATTCATCTAATCATACTAGAGAGCCCTTTTACTCAGGCCATCATAGGCTTTCTGGATTGGGGCTATACAGTCTGAAAAAAAGTTGATCCATTGGAAAAAATGACATTTTGCTAGGTAAAATCTAATCAAAATACAGTAGAAACCATTAGAACACAGTCAGAGAAAAAGATAACACTTTTTAGATTCCACTAAAAAAGATGTATTATATCACTCTATGCATTGGGAAAAGGAAAGGGTAAGATTTCATCTATAATCCAAATGAATCACACCAAAAATGCCCCTTTCAGAATGGGACAATTTATCAAGATAATATCTAAAGTAAAAGGAAAATTATAAGTGCATACAGATCCAAGGCTGACATAGTCTGAGATTACAAAACTCCCTCCTATAATACTCCAAGTTTTTCATGAATCCAGGAAATTCAAAGCCAGAGTCTAAGACACACTACAAACTTCTCACTAAGTCATTCTCATGGTCTATTCTGTAGAACCTTAATGTGAGTCAAAGAGCAATTAAACCAGTTATATTTGGAGTTCCTTCAAGGAAAATCCCAGTTGGATGGGGCACTCCAGCACACTCGATCATGAAGACTATACTGAATAATTTTGCATTTGTGTTTTGAATAGGTATGGAATTTCTTACTCAGTCTCAAAGGCTAAAAAAAAATCTCAACCTATCTGCCCTTCTGCAATGATATGATTGAAAAATTTAGAAGCCCTTCTTAAACTTATGAGTTATTGTAGCTATTACACCTGTCACTCTGATAAGAATGTATACAAGTTGTCTAAAGAGGTCACCATTCTTCCCTGCTCAGTTTATTTTAGGTGCAAATAAGTCTTCCTTTGCCAGTTTTAATGGGAAACACACATACATACCCCTTCTGCAACAACTTTACAAAAATATTCATATCGAGTTGGGGAACAAGCCTTCAAAGGCGACATGCACACACGCACATGGCACACGCGCGCGCGTGCGCGCACACACACACACACACGACTTAAAAAGAAATGAACTTTTTTCATGTAGTAAAAATAATAAAGCATCTTACCTTTCTCTTCATCTATTTTGAAAATGCCAACACCAGAGCCATCTCTTATTGAGTAACGTATCTCTCCATCCCGTCCTGTATCCTCATCATGGGCAGATACCGTCATCACTGATGTACCAATAGGCACGTCTTCTTTCACTATGCCTTTATCCACAAAGCTAGAAAACAGTGGTGGATGTAAGTTCTCATTGACATCAATGACCTCGACTTCCACATAACAAGTGGAAGAAAGTGCGACCGGTTTCCCTTTGTCTTTGGCTCTGATGGTCAGATTATAAACTTGCTTCTTCTCATAGTCCAGCTGTTGTACAATACGAATCGCTCCACTGAGTTTGTCAACATCAAAGTTTCCATCTCCGCTGTCGATAAGGCTGTATCTCACTTGACTTGACTGACCAAAATCAGGATCGTAGGCTTCTAGCCACATAATGATAGTTCCTTCTGGGAGATCCTCTCGAACTTTCACTAGGTAATTAGATGGAATAAATTTAGGGGGGTTGTCATTCACATCTTCTAATGACACCTTCAAAAGCACAGTAGAAAACAACTGAGGTTCCGCTTTAGCTTGATCCCGGGCTTCAATCTTTAAGAAGTGGACAGGCTGGATTTCCCGATCCAAAGGTCCCACAACTTTAACAACACCCGTCTCACTGTCGATTGAAAATTTGTCTGTGTCCGTAAGGAGATAATATTTCACTTCTCCATTTGGTCCTAGGTCTTTATCTACAGCTTCAATCTGGATGATTTCACTATAGAGCTCCCTGTCTTCGCTGACCTCGACGAAATAGTTATCTTGCAAAAATTCTGGTTTATTATCATTGGCATCCAAAACTCGGATGTCTAGAAGACGCCAAGCAGCTTTCTGTGGTATCCCAAGGTCATAGACGGTAATATTCAGGCTGTATTTTTCTTTTGTCTCTCGGTCAAGGGGAGATAAAACTTTTAGCATTCCTGTTTCCAAATCAATAATAAAAGAGCTATCATCATTTCCCCCAGAAATAGAATAAACCAGTTTGCTATTAAAACCACTGTCAAGATCAGTAGCATTCATGAGTATGATGTTAGAACCTACAGGGTAATTTTCTTTTACCTCAATACTAGTGGGAAGACTGCTTCTAAACTGTGGAGCATGAGCATTGATGGAATGGGTGTCAAAGAAAACATCTTCAATTTCTCCTCGGTTGTGTAATTTGTTGGCCTGCAGAAGCTTCTCAGCCAGCATTTTGGCCACACCGGTCTCTTGACAATGTAAATTCACTGGTTTACGACTGGCAGCCACAGTGATATTGATGTACAACGGTGTTGCAAAATTTTCTCCATCAGTAGCCGTTATCCTCAGGCTATGGAAAGAAACCTTGGCCCCTAAACCCTCAACTAGAGAGTGCTTCAGTGAAAGGACCCCAGAGCTGGGATTTAAGCTAAATAAGTCCAATTCGTTTCCAGCTTCAATCTGATATCTTACCAACTGAAGTTCATCAGCATCAATGGCAGAAACTGTAGTTATTTGCTCTCCCACACCCAGGTCCCTAGGGATTGTTCCCTCACAGTTTATTTTCTCAAACAATGGGGTGTTGTCGTTCAAGTTGTTAAGAGTGAGAGTGACAAGGGCTTCCACTTCTCTCCTATAGGGCAAGCCCCAATCTGATGCTCTTATCCTCAGGTTGTAAACTCGGGGCATCAATTCATAATCCAAGTCCTCTGAAGTACTCACAGCACCTGTGAAATGGTCAATGACAAACGGTACGTGATTGAGGTTGGCGATGCTGTAGGTGACATAGCCATTCTCACCCTCGTCGGGGTCGATAGCACTCACACTCATGACGCTCGTCCCTATTGGTACGTTTTCATCAAAGGATGCTTTATAGGATGTTTGAGTAAATTCAGGGGGGTTGCTGTTCGTGCCTATGACTTTCACTAAGACTTTGCTAGAGGCTCTTCCGTCACTGGTTGTGACTTCAAGTTCAAAATGTGATGCTTGCCGAGTTCTGATTGGTTCTAAAATTGTAATGAGACCCGTATTGGGATTTATATGGAACCTTCCTTTGCTGGGAGTATTTTTAAAAACATATGTTAAGTGTGCATAATGAGGTATGGCTTTTACCATGACAACAGGAGTGTTGGGAGGGGCAAATTCACTGATTTCTGCTCTATAAATGTCCTTTTCAAAGTGGACTGGCCCTGCCTTGAACCTTGGAGATGTCAAATGAATGACTTTTACAGATGAGAACTGTGGTGGATTTCCTTTATCTTTAGCCTGGAGGGTGAGATTATATCCAAAGGGGTGGCTCTCCCAGTCTACACTGCCAACAGTTTTGATTTTATATTCCTTACTTCCTGGAAAAGATCTCAGGGTTCGGAATTGCTGAAGGGGATCTCCTGCCACAATGCTTAAAGAAGCAATTTCCCCATTGGAACCTTCGTCACGGTCCTCCACCGTCACTACAGCATAAGTTGGGTCCTTCTCCTGTTCTGATGGGGAGAGGGTCACTGCCGTTATCACGGGGGCATATTCATTGGCCTGTGTTATGTGAACAGTCAGTCGTGCCATGCTGCTGATCCCACTACTGCCATACAATTTCATCCCACGGTCTACGGCCAGGATTTCCATCTCATACAGTTTGGTCTCTACATAGTCAAGCCTGCCGGTTAAAACGACTACGCCACTGGTTGGGTGAATGGCAAACATATCTGTTCTTTCTTTGAAACTGTAGTAAAATTCTCCATTGGTTCCTATATCGGCATCGGTGGCACTGACTCTCGCAATGCTGGTCCTGATGACTGTATTTTCAGGCAGAGAAACACTGTAGGACGTTGGAGAAAACAAAGGTCTTAAGTCGTTCGTGTCCAGTACCTGTACCCTGATTTTGGTGCGGGCTTCAGCATTGGTATTTTTTTCCACTGCTTTCACAGTCAATGTGTAATGATCTTTAACTTCTCTGTTAAGAATAGCTGTATTACCTCCTTTGGTCCTTATTCTTAGAAAGCAAAAGTCCCCAAGAATATGCTCTTCGGCTTTGAACAGGTTCTCATTGTCCCCTGAAATGATTTTGTACCGTAAATCCCATGAGGGATCTGTGAGATAAATGCCCATCTTTACAGGATGCCCGACATAAGTCTTGGCTGCGGAGTTTTCATATACAGTCACATTGTATTGAAATTGTGTAAACTGGATTATTTCAGGAATCTGTTCAGTTCTTTGGCTTCCTTCACTGTTTCCAAAATGCTGGAGAAGAAGTAAGTGTAAAAGCATGGCCAAATGTCTACCCATGGTGTTCACAACCAGGAACCTGAAACAAAGGAAACAAATATAAATTAGTACTTTGTAGAAAATAAAACACAACAGTGCTTTGCTTTGTTGAGATTTTTTAAGGCCTCTGAATTTGAATGACATATTTCCCTTTGTATGGCAAAATATGCCATACAAAATATCCATATAAGTCCCAACATGGGTCTCATGACCATTTTAGAACCAATCAGAACTCAGCAAGAATCAAATATTAATTCTGACATCACAACCAGTGATGGGAAGGTGACAGAGGCCAGACCCCTAACTCTATAGAGGGAGGCCCAGAACTAGAGGTAGATGCAGTAACTTTAGCTGCTTTAAAAAACAAACAAACAGGGGCGGCTAGATGGCGCAAGTGGATAAAGCACCGGCCCTGAATTCAGGAGTACCTGAGTTCAAATCCAGCCTCAGACACTTGACACTTACTAGCTGTGTGACCCTGGGTAAGTCACTTAACCCCCATTGCCCTGCAAACAAACAAATAAAAAACCCCAACTCCATTAAAATGACCTACTTTTTTTAAAAAAAAATCTTCATTTTTGAATTATTCAAATAAATCATAGGATTACAGATCTAAAGCTGGATAAGCCTTAATTCCAACCCCTTAATTTTATAGATGAGAAGAATGAGGGTGAAGCTATTTACACCCAAGGCCAAATAGGCAGCAACTGGCAGAGCCCAATTTAAAACCGAGGTCTCCACTTAACTCCAGGATTCTTCTGCTTAAGCATTGGACTTAAGGCTATGCCAACTATGGTAACCATAGATATGTTACTGGAAGGGATTCCAGAGGCCCTGTACTGGAGCATAGCCTATAATTTTACATTCAAGGAAACTGAGATTCAGGGCTGAAATAACTTAAACAAGGTCATACGGGTTCTATTATATGAATCTTAAAGTCTAAGAAGTCAATGCCTTCCTTCCAACAGAGAGGTGGTAGACTAAATAAGCAGAATGAGATGCATTTTTAGACATGACCAATACAGGTATTTGTTTTGCTCTGCTATGCATACTTGTTACAGAGTTTTATTTTTCTGATCCATCCTCCACTCCTCCCATGGGGGTAGGGGTAGGAGATGGAAAGGAAAAAGATTAAATGCTTGCCAATGGGAAAAAATAAAATAAAATTTCATTACACATTCTAAAAGACTAACAATTAACTGTTAAAATAAGCCGTCTAAATTACACATTTTGAAATAAATGGTCAAGACGTCATAAATTAAAATTTAATCTAATACCATCACAACACATAAAGAGATCAAAGATCCAACAACTAACATAGAAATCAATCTAAACTGCTTTTTTTTTTTTTCACTGACTACTTCAAAGTGAATAGTCTGCCATAATGATAGGTCATAAAATTCTCTCAAATTTCATCCTAATTTTTATAGGAAAGATTAACCTCACTCTTTACATAATATGTGTGTTTATTTTCTCATTTGCCACCATATAAATGTTTGAAGACACTTAAATTATATCACCAAGCCTATACAAAGGGTAATTTCTAAACTACTCACACAACAGGCCAAATGTCATAAAAACTCACTGTAAAAGACAAGAAGGGGAAAGGCATGCACAGCTGAGGAGCCAGCAGCAGAGTTCCCCCTCTGGGTCACAGATGCAAATCCAATCAACAATAAGTTACTGTTGACCAGGCTCATTATCATCAATAAATATTTGCTGAGGGGAGTGTGGTTAGAGCTGGGAACCCAAAGACAGATGATTAGACACGCCTCGGACCTATAGAGGTTCGCCATCTAATTAGGGAGGCTGGACATTTATTCATTTGTTGGGAAAAAATCATTTAGTAAGTGCCTGCTATGTATAAGGCACTACGATAAGCACTAGCACATAAATTTTTAAATATTAAGTAACCACATAAATGCCCTAAGTGTCAAATGAGTGTAAAGGGTAAACATACATATGGATCTGCCATTCAGAAGGGCAGAGACTACTACATAAAGACTCATAAAGGAGAGGGGACCGTCCTCAGGGGCTTGGGAAGAAGTCAGGATTTTAGACAAGCAAAGAGGGAAGCCAGACAGACATTCCTCTAGGTGGGGGTACTCAGGTGGGGAGGATGTTATTTCAGGGGGCCTATTCAAAAATACAAGGATGTTCTTCCTGGAAGACAACACACTTTGATTTGGTTTTTTTTCTTTTAAAGAACATTCACAGGGGGCAGCTAGGTGGCACAGTGGATAGAACACTGGCCCTGGAGTCAGGAGTACCTGAGTTCAAATCCGGCCTCAGACACTTAACACTTACTAGCTGTGTGACCCTGGGCAAGTCACTTAACCCCAATTGCCTCACTAAAAAAAAAAAAACTAAAAACAAAAAAAATAATAAATAAATAAAGAACATTCACTGTCTTTTCTTCTCCCCCTTCTGCTCCCCGCCAAAACCAAACCAAACCAAACCAAACAAAAACAAAAACAAAAAATCAACCCACCCCCCCACCAGGAAAAGGTCATGATGCCTAAGAAGTCAAGAATCTTCCTTTGGATTAATAACTGTTAGGCAGGCCAAGGTTGTGTTTTATGAAAGGTAAATGAAGGTACTGTTAGGACATGCTCAAAAGCCTTGATGAAATGATGATTTGGGGAGGTATAATTTACATGCTTAAACAGCTTCTATTTCTCTAAGTTTGCTCCATTAGCCATTTCAAGAGGAGGGGGGAAAATGGACCAGAGAATTGAACAAAATTACCTCGAGGCAGCAAGACTCGCTAAATGGAGTATAACCTGTTCTTGAAAGAACACGCAATACCATTTATGTAGATAAAAAATCAGTACTTCAGGCCGGGCATTAAAAGCACTAATTTCACCTTTTAACAAGATGAAGAAAACAAGTGGACAATTTCCACCTGAAATCACATCTACAAATATCTCAATGTGTCAATAGCACTAAAAGTCTGTGCAATTTAAAAACACATCAGGACCATGTTCTAGGAGCTCTTACAAAGGGTTCCAGTCATTTGTATTCATTCATTTAAATTCCAACCAATATTAAGCACCCATGGTATGCAAAGCAATGTGCTAGGAGTGGTGTATATATAAGTTTTGGATGAGGCATAGCCGCCATCTCACATAGAGCTGATAGTGAAGTAAAAAATGTCAACAGTAAAAGAAAAAAAATTAAGAAATATGACCTTTTTTTTTCAAATTCTAAAAGCAAATAAAATGCTCTTATAGGGCACAGTAGTTTGTAAAATATAAGTCTCTTAAAAGGGCGCTATTGGGGGCAGCTAGATGGCGCATTGGATAGAGCACCGGCCCTGGAGTTAGGAGTACCTGAGTTCAAATCTGGCCTCAGACACTTGACACTTACTAGCTGTGTGACCCTGGGCAAGTCACTTAACCCCAATTGCCTCACAAAAAAACTAAAAAAAAACAAAAACAAAAAAAAGGGCGCTATTCTATAGGTAGTTGTTTTAGGTTACAACACTCGATCCACCATTTATTACAAGCTGGTCCATCAGAGTTACTTTAAATGCCACTGCTCCATCCCTTGAGAGTTTGATGGGTCTGTAAGGTCACCTCTCCATCCTATACGTCCCTGCTACCCAAGGAGTGCCATTGGTGGTACTGTCCACCCTGCCACTCGACGCTAAAACACCCAATGACACCTGGAACTGTACCTGGGGTAGAGCCCCACCTGGAACCAGTACCAGAACCACCCTACTTCTGTGAAGAGGGAGAAGGATGTGCTTATTTTGGGCCACACAAAGCTTGAGACTGAGAGCCCATATTCCATTATAAATCGTGGTTAGATCCATCCACATCTGGGTTAGATGAGGTTTTACAGGCTAGCTTAGGGACTTCACCACCATTCTGATGGTGTGTAAAAATAGAGGACACTTTTGTGGAGTTCAACTTCTTCATCAATGTTGTAGTAAAGGCAGAACTGGATTTGGAATTGAAAAGAAAGGGGTTGGGGCAGCTAGATGGCGCAGTGGTTAAAGCGTTGGCCCTGCATTCAGGAGTACCTGAGTTCAAATCTGGCCTCAGACACTTAACACTTACTAGCTGTGTGACCCTGGGCAAGTCACTTAACCCCCACTGCCTCACTAAAAAAAAAAAAGAAGAAAAGAAAAAAAAGAAAAGAAAGGGGTTATGGTCAGTTTTGCAATCTCCCAGGGGGACTTTGGGACAAGTCATTTTACCTCTTCCACTTTCCTGATCAGTGAACGAGGAGGATCCACTAGATCATCTCTAAGATTCCTGTAGTTTTTCCATACTATGGAACTACTCTCTGACTGTTTATGTGATTTGGGACAAACCTGGGCCTCAGTTTTCCTGTCTGTAAAATGAAGGTTTGGACTGGACGAGGTTAAGCGCATGATTTATGTCACTATTGATATGAGAAAATGTGTTCTGAGTTCCACACTATTTATTTACCAAGATATTTTTGGAACACAATCATTCATAAATCGAAGAATGTCTAAAATTCTGAAATTAATTCACAAAAGTGGCTAAGTAGCTAGAAAATGCACCTATAACTTGACTTGAATGCTAATGAGACCAGATTAAATTCTCAATTGTGGTTTCTTCACTGATTAAATTCTATTTTTAAGGTAACAATTATTATTTTTTAATTCTATTTTTGCCTTGTGATTCACCATAACCACTCTGGTGAATTCGGGTACAATATAAAATGTAATGATTAATCTCTAGATAGTTATACTTTAAGTCTATAAAATAGAGAATCGTTAAAAAAATGAGAGAATGGCATTAACATGCAATGCTTTATTAGAGCTAATTATGGAGCATACCACCTAAAGTTCATCCTTATCAAAATAAATGCCAAAAGTATTTTAGCTAGAGCTGTATACTTTGATATTTCAAATATAACAACATCTTGAGGGCTCAGTGGTTTAGGATTTCTTACCATTTACGACTCAACAAAGCCAAATAAAGATTGTTTACTTGATTCAACCTCTTGAGAAGATAGCCTTAGGTTCAAACATTAAATTCTAATAGAAATTGAATATTAACATAAATATATTCATTTGCCATAAAGACTTTTGTACACAACACTCTAATCAACTATTACGACTGTCTAATCTTCAGGAAACAGAAACAGTCCCAGATATGGTGGGGGCTTAGCATAAACTTTATTATTCAAATTTGAGTCTTTCAAATTCAAAATTCTTCACATTTTATACAGAAGACAAAGAACTTTTATAAGTTCTTGAGAACTTGACTTTGTATAGAGCTTTAATATTGTCCTTTATATATTTACTACCTAGTTCAAAATATTTTACATGTACCATTAATCATCTCTAGACTCCTGTATTAAAGGGGAAAAAATACTGGGACTTCCATTCTTGGATATACAAAATTATTAAAGCTTGAACTACAAATAGCCTCCTATTGTTCTCTTGCCTATGCCCCAGTTTTTATATTAATTATTCAAAAAATAGGGTGTTCAATGTAGGAAAGTGTGAATTTCTCCTTCCAAAGTTTTGAAAACTGTTTGCTATCTAACTCTGATGATTTTTAGGACTTGGGGTTTTTGAGAGTAGCCAAGAATGTGAAGAGATTTAATGACTTGTCCAGGGTCACACTGTCAGAAGTGGGCCTTGAACAGTCAGTCCTCCTTACTTTGAGATGAATTCTTTCCACTATGCCACAACTGCCTCTCACCCTTTCTATAGTTCATTTTTAAAAGCTTATTTTCTTATTAAGAGATGTAATATAGACTCCCACTGTATCTGTTAAATGACCAAGTTACAAGACTATGTGCAAAATGTTGACGGTTAATCCATCTTTATGTCCTTCTACTCAGGAGAAATAGGAAAAAGCTTGAGGGCTCCCTCCCTTGATGGTTGTTAGGATTTTTATCACTTCTCAACCTCTTAAACCTTGACAGACCTGACTCAGTTAGTTCTTGCCTTCTTCAAACTCTCTCTTCCCCAACTTCTATACTACTTTACTCTCCAGATTCTCTTGCTACATCTCGGCTCCTTTGCTAGCTCTCAGTTCTCCTTCTGTCTCCTATTATTAGACTGTCCTTAAGACCATCCCCTAAATCTTCTCTGTGAATCCCAAGTCCTTTATCTGCTTCAGGGCACTGGGCCTGGAATCAGGAAAACCTAATTTCAAATCCAGCCCCAGACACCTACTGGCTATGTGACCTTGGACAAGTCACTTAACCTGCCTTGAGTTCCTCAACTGTAAAACAAGAGTAATAATGTTCCTACCCCTGAATTGTGAGACTCAAATAAAACAGTGTTTGTAAAATGCTTTGCACGGTTCCTAGCACATAGCAGGCACTATATAAATATCTATCCACATAAATATATTTATATAAAAATATCTAAACCTTTTATCTATAAATAACTACAATAGTCATTGTTGCATTGGCATTGTTGGCATCACTCAAACCCAACAAGTTTAGATCACAAAATTATAGTTGGAAAACGCCATTCACAATTCACCTGAAACATGAATCCAAACTTGTCATTTTCACCCTCAGCCCAACTCCTCCTCTCCCCCCCCCACTCACCTATTCTGTTAATAGTTAAACCAGGCTTCCAGTGGCCCCCAGCCCAAAGCCTTAAGGACATGAGAAGAGGCAGCAGTGTAGCCAAACTAGCACTTGGCTGAGTGAGGAAAGTGAGGCTCTGCAGGAACTAGTTTAGGGGACCTTGGACTTGAGTTTCTTCAGTGGTAAAATAAGGTTTGAAGAATTCATCCCTTTGGGTTCTACATTTCTATGATTCTAATTTTTAACTCCTGCCTCTCCCTTATCTCCCCTCCTCCCATCACTTGGCAAATCTTTGCAGTTCTTTTTGCTTTCAATCCCAGTCTCCTGCTTGGATTACTCCAACAGTCTCCCCACTCCCATCCACCCCCATGGTTCCCAGATTAACCTTCCTATAACCTGACATTGATCACAGCACATCCTCGCTCAGCAGCCTCATTGACTCTCCACTGCCTACTGATTCACCGACAGGTATTCACCAAGCATTAAGAGCCTACTATAGGAAGGGCATTGTATAGTGCGCTAGGGATACAAAGAATTATCCAACACAGATGCCACTCTCCAGAAGCTGGCAACAAATCAAGGCAAAGACAGGAACATTAATGACTATAATGCAGAGGAACAAGAGATGGGAGAAAAGCTAAGGGCCAGGCAAAATACTACATGAAATTTGGGGGGAAGGTACACATTCACCTAAGCAAGGTAGAGGTGAGGATGGGGGAAGGATTCCTAGAGAAGGTGACACCTTAACTAGGCCTTGAAGGGAGGATTCAATAAATTAAGGTGCAGGAATAGTCCATTCCAGGCTTGAGAGAAAACAGGAGCAAAGACGGGCTAAGGCCTGACAGGGCTTGGATGAAAACACAGGCATCTGAGAGAAGGCGGAGCCGGGCTTTGCATCTAAGGGTAGGGGGCTCCACTCATGGTATGGCTAAGTGGCCTGGAGGCCTTCTCCTCCACAAGCCTCGCTGTTCTCCCTGCTCCTCCTGCGGCCCCAGAGACTAGAGTCCTTGGCTTTTTCATTCATTCTTTTCTGTTCTAGGTTCAGAGAGTAGAGTGTCTTGCTCTGGCCCTAAGTGAAACACAGGGTGGGAAGGATAGGTTTGGGCCACACTGGGAAGGGCTGAATGCCAAGATCAGGAGTTTATCATCCTTTATGCATTAAGCAATAGGAACTCGCTGAAAGATTTTGAATAGAGGGAGAAATAGCATCAGAGTGGTAAATTACAAAAATTACTCAGATAGTGGGAGGAAGAACAAACTGGATCATAATAGAGGCTATAGAAGGCTCTGTAAAATGCCAACAAGTCTGTAACAGTCGCCCACATTTGGGGGGGAGGAGGGAGGAGATGAGAAAATTGAGGCAAGGGAGGTAGGTTAAGTGAGTCACCTGAGGTCACACAGGTAGTAAGCATCAGAAGCAAAACTTGAACCCAGGTCCTCCAGGGCCCCGGCTCTTTCCACTGTACCAGAAAAGGGGGACCACTCAGAAGGCTAAGACAATCTGGGTAAGAAGAGGTGAGGACATGCCTGGTGGCCACAATGAAAGCTGAAGGGAAAGTAGAGAGATTAAGGAGATAGAATCATAAGACCTGGCAACTACTTGCATACAAGGGACAAGAAGTATCAAAGATGACACCAAGACCAGATGACACGATCAAAATAAAAGGGGAGTGAGGTGTGGAGCGGGTTTTAGGGAAGAGTGGAGTAGTTAGTAAGTTAGGTGTACTTGGGAACAGGGTGAGTTTGCTGTGCTGGTGAGACATGCAGATGGATAGAAATCAGCAGGAATTATAGGAGTGAAACTCTTTTTAAAAAAACTTGGGGGCAGCTAGGTGGCACAGTGGATAAAGCACCAGCCCTGGATTCAGGAGTACCTGAGTTCAAATCTTGCCTCAGATACTTGACACTTACTAGCTGTGTGACCCTGGGCAAGTCACTTAACCCCAATTGCCTCACCAAAAACAAACAAACAAACAAACAAAAAGAAAAACTTGAGGGTGGACATAAAGGTCTGGTAGTCATCTGCGCAGACATCATATCTAAAGTCCCCAGAGGCTGATGAGATCACCATGGGAGAGGGCAGAAAGAAGGGCAAGAGTTGACAAAATGAGAAGAGGATAAACTGTCCTTCCAAGGAAACTATGAGGTGTCACAGATGCCAAAGGAGGAAACAACATCAAGAATGAGGCCCAGGGTGTCAATGTTATACAGAGGTCAAGGATAATGGTGGGAGGAAATATCACTGAGAGTGATAAAGAAAAAAAGGGCGGAAAAGAAATTTACATATTAACTTTATTATATATTTAAAAGGAATAGCAAGTTATACATAATAGATTTACAGTTTCTAGTGCAATCACACTAGGTTACAGGAATGCTTGTTTTATTCCATAAATTAAAAATAAAATAAAGAAAAATGAAAAAGAAAAACACTAGTGATCTTTCCAATAACTGGGTTTTTTTTAATGTTTTTTTTCAATTACTGTTTCAATAGAATGAATTTAAAAAACAAGATAGCAAGGGGTTGAAGAACCAGGAGAAAGAAGACACTGTGCATAGACTACACTTTCTAGAACCTTAGCAGCAGAAGGAAAGGCAGAGATAGGATAAAAATTTAAGATAACTGCATGGTCAAGGGATGGTGGTTTCTGGTTGTTTTTCTTGTCTGGCTAAGAGCATTTGAGATCCTCTGTGTTCTGGCCCCCAACTACCTTTCCAGTCTTCTCTTATGTCTTATTCCCTTGGAAGAGAAGCTCTCTTCTCTAGCCAAAAGATGTGCTGAATTTTCTCACTTCCGCCACATCGCCATTCCTTTTGCCAATGATGCCTTCCTGGTCCATGTGTGCCTATCAAGCCCTACCCATCCTTCAAGTCCCAGCTGAAGTTCCATTTCCTCTGAAGCCTTTTCTATTCATCCTGAAAAGATGTGGTCCTGCCCTCCCTGAATCCTCATATACTTATCTGTAACAATCATCTGACATTCAGTCACCTGTTATCTCAAATTAGAACAGTTCCTGTCTTATCTTGGATACTCAACAGTGAGCTCTGAGTGTGCTAAGATTGTATCTTATTTAGCTGTGTATCTGCTTCATTCCCCCAGTACAAATACCCAAAGAATGAATGAGTTATCTAGAGACACTGCTCCTTCTGTCCCCACGCCTCCACTCCCTCAAGGGGGGCAACTAATAAGTGTTTCATCCAAACTGTGCAGTTGGTCAACCCCCAGGGATTATCTGGCTCAATCTTTCCGATCCCAAGGAAATAATGACCTTGAACTTCCTTTTTTCCCCCTTCTCCAGTCTTGCCACTAACAGCTAAATCTATCTACCTTTGGCCATCTATTCACACACACAGAACTCTTAGGAATCTAGTGTAACCCTCAATGTAGAGACGAGGATTCAGAGGCCCTGAGGGAGTAAATGATTTGCTCCAGTGTCACAAAGGTGATAAGCAGCATAGCTGGGGTTCAAATCCAAGCCCTAGGCTGGGTTCTCTTTTAAGGACACTGGGGGTCCTGTTGATTAGGTTATAATAGCCACCCCGAACTGTAGCTGAAATGCTATAAGTTTATACTGAAAATAGGAGGAAACAACTACTGCGAAGAAATCCTTCTCATTCTTCAAAGTTCACCTTAGTTCCTACTTCCTCCGGGAAGCCTACCCTGATAACTTCAGAAGGAAGTAATCTCCTCTTTGCTTCCAATTTCTCAAAGAACTTTGAATTAACCTTCCTTTTACATTTCTCTAATTTATATATATATATATATATATATATATACACAAACATATATGTATATATATATGTATATAATATTGTACTTTGAATTACTCTGCCTCGCTTAAATCTAATTCATGTGCAAGACATCGCTCATCGAGGCCATTGGTCCTCTTCAGAAAACCAAGGACAAACAACAACAATCTATATTGTAGCTGGTGGTTTAAATGCCTCGTTATCTCCCCAGCTAGATTATAAAATTCTAAAGGGAAGAGTCAAGACAGATACAGAAATTATCTCTAATGAACACTGAGGCAAACATTTTAAGGAAGGAGGATTTCATGATTTTATCAAGGTATCCCCAGTGGTGTTTAGCGTTTGTTTCATTGTTAAGAAACTGAATTAAGCTCTATGAGAAGGAAAGTTGTCAGTGGGTTTTCCCAGGTTTTTAAAAAATAAATCAGTGTGAGGGGGCAGCTAGGTGGCGCAGTGGATAAAGCACTGGCCGTGGATTCAGGAGTACCTGAGTTCAAATCCAGCCTAAGACACTTGACACTTACTAGCTGTGTGACCCTGGGCAAGTCACTTAACCCCCATTGCCCCACAAAAAAATAAAAATAAAAATAAATCAGTGCATATATATTATTTTGCATTCGACTTTTAAAAATGATTATTAAATATTTCCATGTATCAATACTTTCCACATGTTCTTCTTTTAAAATAAAATTGCATACTGTTCATAGACTATAGTTTGCTTAGCCATTCCCCTGATCTTGTGCATTTAGCTTATTTTCAAGTGTTTCTCTACTACAAACAGTACTATAGTGTAGGAGTTCAGAAACTGGGTTGGTTGGGGTTTTTTCCCATTCTGTTGAATTGCAAAAATTGCAGTTGTTGTATTTTCCTATTTTCATTATAAACATATAGTATTTCAGCTACATTTCGGGGTTGGCTGTGGAACCTAATCACCATTTTACAACATTGCTTCTTTGGGGAAATATGTTCCGAGTTCTAAACAACTAACTTAAAAATAGGCTTGGGCTCTAAAAGGTAGAGCCTTCATTTGGAAATGAAAGGTTTCCAAAAATGCACCTCTGTTCCCTGACAACAGCAGTGTATGAGTTCTGTCACATGCAAACTCTAAAGTATGTGTGTATGTGAAGCTGCTGGTGGAAATCTCATTCTAAAGTCATACTTCAGTGGATATTTGAACTCTTATAACTAAACAACAGTGACATATGTAAATCCAAGATTGAAATGGAAGAAAAGGAGTAAAGAATATATACAGACTCTGAGTTACATTTCCTCAACTGGGTGAGTTTATTATGCATAGGCGAAAACACCCTTGTTTGACAATTGAAGGAGGACACTGCCTTTTCTATGATTGGATTTTGTTTTCTTTTGGTCTTTGGTGTAAATATCTCCCCCTCTACCAATGAAATCAGCATCTGCTCCAGAACTAAAAGCCTTAGCATGTTTACTGATTAACTGATCGACCTGCCCAGGGTCAGCCCAATGTAGATGAAAACATCAGATGGAGAACTTGAACCCAGGTCTCCCTGACCACTATATCTCAGGCTGCCTCTCTATTACTTTTAAATCATTAATTACTTATTTTTTCAAGAACTTATCAGATCCTGGCAAAGGCTGGATTCAATTAACTAACGACAAAAAAATTATTCAGTTAACTTAAGTCAAAAAAAATATAGTTTACGATCATCCCTTAGCATAATTTGGCTAAGAGAACCTTTTCCCTGAACTATCTCAAGGCCAAACTGTAGACTTGGTTTTAGTTACATTTAGCTAGTAAAAGAATATTATGATAATTATTAGCAGCGATAATAATATCTCACGTTTATATGCTGCTTTAAGGGCCAGCCTGATGAAGTAGGTCATGCAATTATTATTATCCTCATTACAGAAGAAGAAACTGTAAACCAGCCTACCCACTAGACAGGCAGTCAATAAGGAGCAAAAGCAAAGATTTGTCTGGTAGCATGGAAAGAGCAACTGGATTTGAAATCAGAGGTACTTTGTTGGAGTCCTGGCTTTGCCCCTTGCAACCTGTGAGACTTCAGTCAAATCACTTAATCTCTTTGGGCCTCAGCTTTCTCACCTGTTGTAATATGGGAGGGGGAGGGAGGAAGGCACCATGTAGCCTCTGAAAAACCTATCCTTAGATCTGTGATCCTAGTATCCTATAGACTAGGTGACCTCTGAGGTCCCTCTAAGCTCTGGGCTCTCATCTGCCCCATTAGAGAAAAAAGAACCAGTCAACTCTTGATTCTGAGTCTCCATTAACTCTTTCAGACCACCAAATCACTATTTAATGATCTGCAGAAATAAAGCACTAAACGTAGGGCTGATTGATCTCAGACAAGACATCCCACCCCCCATTTCAGTTTCTTTAGAGTTTCTCTGTCTCCCTCCCCCATATATAGATATATAGATATGTATGTGTGTATATATGTAATACATAATGTGTGTATTATATATATAATTGCATATCATGTATATGTTATACTTTTATATACAGGGTGGGCCTAAAGTCACGTTTTACTAACTTTTTGAAAATTACTTTTTCTTTTTTTTTTCCCAGCATTTATGAGATTTGATTTTTCACACACAATGTAAATTCATTTCCTGTATATAATGCTATGGTGTTATAAAACTTAAAAAATAAAGGCGTTATTAATTACTGCGACCATTTCGTCACTTTTGGCCCACCCTATATTATATATGGTATATATAACATGTTAAAAATGGTACATACTATATATCACCTATTTTTATATATTATATGTGTTTCTTTACATATTATAATACCAATATTCTATAAAATGAAAGGGTTGGAGCTGACCTCTAAGGCCCCTACCAGCTCTCAGATTCTGGAAGTCAGTTTAGCAGTACTATATAATTGGCACAGTTCAAATAAGGCAAAAAACAAAAATAAAAACAAACACTAGTTGTTTCAAGGTTGACACATTCATAAACTAGGGGGTCTGCAGAAGAATAAAGAGTAAGAAGAGCAAATCATAATTATTTCCCACACTGTGATTTTAAAGATTTGTGTCCTATTTTTGAAATGTTTTGTATTTATCTAGATAGAACTTCAATCTGTTAAGTCAACTAATATTCCATGAATGTTCACCAGGGGCACTGTACAATATACTACAGAATGATTATTTTCAAATTCCTTAAGTACTATAATTCATCTCACTAACCACTTCTCTTACTACACACGGTAAAAACCAGGCTATTTACAACTGCAGTAAATCATTTCAACCAATATTTTCAAAATTTTAATAAAATTTTAAGAATATATATTTTTATCAAATTAGACTTAAATTACAAGGATGATATGTAAGTACAATATGGTGTGGGACAGAGTATGATCCCATGGGCAGCATGAGGCCCACAACACTCCAACATACCAACAGAACCAGATTAAAAAGTAATTGAGGGGGCAGCTAGGTAGTGCAGTGGATAAAGCACCGGCCCTGGATTCAGGAGTATCTGAGTTCAAATCCGGCCTCAGACACTTGACACTTGCTGGCTGGGCAAGTCACTTAACCACCATTATTGCCCACACACACACACACACACACACACACACACACACACACACACACACACAAAAAGATTGAGAAATATTTAACAGAATAAAAATACAATTGTCATATTTTAATCATCACACAATAAAATGTAGATAATATTGTATTTTAATTTAAGTAAAAATAATTAGGGATAATAATGTTTACAGATAATTATTTTAACATTTCAACAATAAAATTTAATTATACTTTTTTTAAAAAACAACCTAAGTTAATATACAGCCTACAGGGATCTTTAAGGAAAGTCCAGTGGGCCCTGCTTTTAATTTGAGTTTGCTCCTACTGGTGCAGTAGATAAGCCAGTCTAGAAGGGAAGATGTGAGTTCAAGTCCTGACAAGAGGCCAGATCTGTTTCACTGTTGACTTTGTTTCCCCAAAACCTAGCACAGGGCCTTGGTCTGCAGAAGACACTTTATGATAGTTGCCAAATGAATCCAGGCTAGCTAGCTCTAAGACCAGGGGCTGCCCAAACAACCCTGAAAGACAAATTACAGGTGAGTTGTCAGATCTCCATCAGTGGAGGGCGTCTGTACAACTGGGAGTTCCCTATATCACAGGTCTGGACGAAACATGGACAGGACAAAGAAAAGATTTTATTATTCTTGTTACCAAATGTGTGTGTGAAACTGTTCATTTTTCTCCACTAAAATCCTACTCTAATAGCACAGAGTAGGCATTTAATAATTTCTATTTAACTTGTCAACTAATAAATGTTCTATTGACATTACAGCTCTGAGGGCTCCTTGGATTAGTTGGAAAGGTTCTTGAGGACCAAGAGACTGAGCACTGATTTTCAGAGGATCTGTGCAATTAAGTGCATGCAGTGTGGCTCATAATTTAGAAGGGTGGCCACCAGGTGATGAATTTATGTGAAACCATGAACTTTCGAACTGAATGAAGTTGGAAGCAACTAGTCTGCATCCTGGAAGGGAAAACCCACACAGATGAAAACAGGGGTCTAATGACAAATGGTCTAAGACTGATTAAAACTCAATGTCAATGTATACAGACTCACGAGAGGCAACACAAATGGTCAGAGTTGGCCTCTTCCTCAGGAAGACTCATACTGGCTGGGTGACCCTGAAATTCCAGTCTACCAAAAAAAACCCCCCTCACATTTAAATAAAGCTAATATTTACAGTGTACTTTGCTCACAAGAATTTAGTGTGGTAGGTGTTATCATCGCTAAAGGAGATAATATGAGGCTCACAGACTTTACATCAAGTCCTGACATCAAACAAATATCCTAAGAATCAAAGGTAAAATCTGAACCCAGAACTTCCTAATTCCAAGCCACCCAACATCCTATCTACAAAGCCAGGATGCTAAATTATATTTCCTATAAAACACCAAGGGGCAAAATAGTTAGTTCCAGCTTTTCCCTAATTAGCTTCTAAGAAGTTTCTAGGGCTAGAGAGGACTTTAGAAATCACCCATCCTAACCCATCATTTTATAAGATGAGTAAAATGAGGCCCTGGGTTAAGTAACTTAATAAAGGGCATGGAGTCACTAAAGGGTAATAATCCTGGTTACCACACGGCTAGACAGAGCCAGGGTGGGAACTGATCCGTGTCTTTCTGACTTCAAATTCTGTCCTCTTTCCTCTACCACATGCTGTCTCTCATTATAATATATACAATGGGGGGGGAAACGGCTTTGCAATCCTTAAACCCAGGACTCCACTGTTACTTGAAAAATTCACATTCCACGCAAAAGCATTAAAAATTGTTCCTAATTCACGTAGCATCATCCCAGCTCAGGGCAAAATGAATTTATTGGTAAGGACACTATGGCTCCTCAGTAATGCAAGCACTGGTAAATTTTCCTCTTTCTACCCTCCATTAAAAACAACTTTTTCTTTATTAAAAAAAAAAAGCGCTTAATTCAGAGTAAACCAATCAGAATCATTAAAAGCCCCGTTGACTTGGGATGAAAAGTGTGTCGTTCCCTAAATTAACCTTCAAAGAAATCCTGAAACAAACGACTTCAGGCCTGCTTTAGGGAACAATTCCCAGTCTCACAAAAGGCTGAGCCCAAACTACCCATTGGGAGAACGTGCAGCTTTTCCAACCAACAGGCCGGTGCACTTTACAAGGGTCCCAATTAAATCCGGACTGCTCACCCCTTCCAAGGGGCTACAAAACTCCGGGTGGCCCGAGAGAACTCTGCAGACTCTTTCCAGTATTTCTACTGGCTGCTCTACCTGCTTCCCTTCCCCTCTTAATAAAATTACTAGTTTTTTTGTTTGTGTTTTAACTTAAACCGGAAGCGGAGTTAACATTCATTAACCAGCACAACTTTTTTTTTTTTTAAGCCACCGGAACAGACGAAACCAACAAAAACAACAAAATGAGGCAGACACTTTTTTAAAAAGAATGTGTATGTTTCCAGGGCTTCCCAATTCCTCGCTGGAATTTTTAAAGGGAGAACAGCCTGGGGGGATGGGAAGGGGGCGGGGGGGGGGGGGAGACAGGTAACAGCACTTTGCAAGGCTCGGACTGCAAACTGATCTTTCAATCCCCAAGGCTTTGATTTCACTTGGTTGTGGCAACAGGACAATGGCCCCGTCTCGGCAGGAGCCGCCACAGCCCCGCAGCCTGCACCCGAGCAGTAAGCCCCCCGACACACACACACACACACACACACACACACACACACACACACACACACACACACACACACTCGGGTCTGGCTAACATTTGTCTTAGCGTGGATTTTGTGTACAGGTAACATCGCTATCTGTTGCTCTTCGGGGGCTGAGCTTGCTTCCTTCTACATCCCTTATAACAAAGTTGAATACACGCACGCACACACACTCACATACACACACACACACAAACAACACGCGCGTCTTGTTTTTCCCTGTGCGCCTCTATCTACCCACCCCGGCAATGGGCATCCCCCAGTGCCTGGCCCCGTGCCCGGCCTCCGGGCACGGCTCACACGGGGTTCCCCCCTTCCAACTTTCCCAAGGCAGAGCCTCCGAGTCGCTCCATTCCCGCCCCCGCCCCCTTGGAAGCTGCAAGTTCTCGGCGTCCAGATCCGGGTCCGGGGGACCCGAGGACAGACAGAAAGTCTCCCCGGCCGCAGGCGCGAGCTCCCCTCTCGCTCCCTCCGCCTCCATTCCCCGACTCCGGCTCCGGACAAACTTTCCTGGAAAGTTTGCAGCAGTCGGGGGGGCCCCGAGCACTTCTCAGGCTCACCTTCAGGCTGCCCTAGTCCCGGGGAGAGGTCTGCAGCGGAGCCTATCCGGGAGGTCGCGGTCTTGCATGATCTCCGTCCGTCCTGGCCAACCCGTCCCCCTCTCTTCCCCTCTCCGTCCTCCACCCGCTCCCCCGCGGCTCCCTCGAGACGCAGTCGTCGCCTCTCTCGGGAGCCCGGGAGCCCTCTCACGCTCTCGAGGTGCCGGAGGGAGATCCCTCCGCCTGCTGCAACTTACAGGAGCGCCGGCGCTCGTTTCTGTGGCATGGAAAAAAAAACTAAACTAAACCGCACACTTTCCCAGACTCCCGGACTCTGAACCATATGGCTCCTAAATGATTATACCCTGCAGATCAAAGATCCACGCTCTTGCTTTTATAGAAGCACATTCACTAGGGGGAAGGGACAAGTGAGCATTTAGGGGCTTTCTCTTTTTTTAATCCACCCTTCTAAGAACGGGTTTGAATGCCGTAATCCTGGTTGGACTTTTCCAAGCAATTTAAAATGCACACCAGGATTTTGGTCCGGGAAATTTCAAACGAGTCTTAAAAGGAGGAAAGCCTTCCATGAGTCCTTTTTATGTTTGCAATTCTTCAACCCGTAAAATCTGCCGATTAGTCCTTAAATAGACATCTACCCTTCTCTTCAAATTTACAAGTCTATCACAGCTTCATAAACCTGAAAGATTCTTCCACACAGACTAGAACCAAATAGTCCCGGGAGGGGGGGGGGGAGGCGAAATGGAAGTGTTTCGCCGGTAGTTTTGGATAAAGCCTAAACTCAGATCTGCCTAAACCTACCACGAGGGGAAACTGAAGCACTCAACCGCCAACCGAGGACCTAAGGAAGCCAAATACTTTAGGCAAAACACCAACTTAGCAAGTCCAAGACAGTTTGCAATCAAAGCCAGCGCGTTATTTAAAAATCAAAGGGTGGGGGAAAGGGGAGGAGTGAGGAGGAGGTGAAGCAAAGAATAAGGGACTGCAGGCGTAGGAAGAGGGAGAAGGAGGGAAGGGGAGAGAGGGAAAGAAACAGAGAGACAGAGACAGTCAGAGACATCAGAAAAAATAGAAAAATCCAACCGGAAGCTCAAAAATACAGACTAGGAAGTCCATTGAGAATAGAGGGATCTCAAATGATCCTCAACTCCAGCAACTTCATTCTAGCTCACAAAATACTGCAGTTATGATTCGGAGAGTGTTCCTTCATATTCTTAACTCCATCTTTTATAGAAGAAACATTTCCCAATGAGTTCAATCGGAATTAGATGTACCTCAAACCACTCTGAGCCTGAATTTCCCATCTCTAAAATGAAGAGATTGGGCTAGCATCTCTCAGGTCCTTTTCTAGCATATTAATATACAAAGTCTAGACAGTTATGGATGTATGGATGGGGGGAGGGGGTCTCCCAAAGGAAGGTAAGGCACATTTTAGAAAGTTAGCTCACATTCCACCGTGGTATAGACAAAGAAGATTTAATTTGGGGGAAAGAGGGCTGTAAGAAGAGCAGAGAACCCTACTGCAGGCTGCGGGAGGCGGATTCCCTGGTTCAAAGTTTATCCACCCAAACACCATTTCCTCAATGACCTTAACATTGGTAGTTGAGGACTAGATGTAGAACAGATTTGTGGCAAATGGGAAAATACAAAACATTCAGAATCTGTTTACGACGTTAAACTGAATGCTGCGTTTTCCTCAGCACTAGGAACCCCCCACTTGTGATCACACTTGAGAACACACACACACACACACACACACACACACTTTCTCCCCCACGATTACACACATTTAAGCTAAGCTACAAACGTAAAGACATCTTCTGGGCAAACCTCTCCTGGTCAATTTGATTTATATACCAGACCACAAACATAAAATACTGCGATTGTGGCAGCTCTAGCTATTAGTAGCATGGGCAAAATACAATCACAATTCTCAGTTTCTAGAGGAGAAATTGACTGCTGCACCCGCCTTCCCACTACTAAGGATAAATAGCAACAAGCTACTGGTGTATACAACCGCACATTAAAGATCAATGATCCCAATGAATTCCTTGGAGTAATTGATATTTATTAATAAATAATGCCGCATAATCAGGGTGAAACATTTTGTTTGGGAATTCCGATTTGCCGAGCTACCCAAGAATCCAGGTTGCCTGGCAGGAGTTGGAGATGATCACCCCAGGAAATGGGCTAGGGCCATAAATGACAGAGCGGCACATTCTGTAGACACTGGCGCTGCCACGTTTTGAGGGGTATTTTGAATTGATCCGTTAGCCCAAATGCCCGGAGGATCAATCAAGGGTGGTTTTATCTACCACCCAAAATCCCAACATCTGAGAACTAGGGATCAAAATAATCCCCATTCAATCCCCAAGCTTGTCTTTGAATCGTAGATCTAAGTAGCCTCGGAAAATACCATAAGGGGGATGCCATTACCAGTAGGTGCCTAGATCTTTATCCCGCAACCCACAGGCTCCCCCCGGCTTTACACCGGGATTGTCAGCCTGCCCTGACTCACAACTGCGGTCAGGAAACGAGAATCGAGAAGATAACCTCAAGATGAACAGGTAGGGATGGGGGAGGGGTTGAGGTGGAAACTGGTGGACAAGAGGATGGGGGCGACCGCGACGTCCCTAGAGTGTCGGGACACTACCGAAGTTTGCAGTCTGCGCAAGGAAAAGCAGCAAGAAGTCGCCTTACCCGCCTGCATTTACTAGAGGGCGCTACATCCCAATATATCACCTGGTCCCCGTTGTTCTTCTTCCCAGGGCACCATTTCTATAACAAGTTACACTCAAAAATAATGCAAAAGCAGCATATCTTTGCAAATTGTTTTAACTGGCCCGTATTTATGCGTTTTTAGGGCTCCCCGTACGCTTTTTTACCTACGTGTCCCTCTCTTAGGGGTAGGTAACGCGCACCTACTTTTTGTGTGCATTGGGGTAAATGAAGGAAGGTAAGTCTCAAATTCAGCGTTCATTTTAGACTGGGGGAAAAAAGAAATCGAAGCATTAAATAGTGTACTACTCACCAGGCCAGCGGAAGCCTCCTCGCTCCACTTTAAAAGTCTCTTGCAGCTCCGTTAACCCACCCTCCCCACGGTTTGATTAAAGCACCCCCAAAGCCCAGAAAACCCCGTCGAAAGTACCAACTTTTCCCCTTGCTTCGGTTCTTCAGCATTTCCCCCACGAAAATGAGACCCGCCGCTGCTCCCCGCATCCAGGCGGCCGCATTGCCCAAGACTTCCAGCCGATCTTAAAAGTTGGACAGAAAAAAAGGAGACGAAATAGGGAGAGAGCTGGAGCAAATAATGGACGAGAGGAAATCCAAGTTGTTCAGGACATGTCCAGGCAACGAATAGGGAGAGCGGAGTTGAGTTGCAGCAGAGAACTGCGGCGGATCAGTGACTCCGGCTTTCTTTCTCACTCACTCCCTCTTGGACTTGGCTCAATGGAAAGGGGTTTGGGGGGGGGCGGGGGGGAGAGGGAGAAGGGGAGGGGGAGGGGCGAGGGCGGGGAATTTAGTGACGTCACAGCCCCTCCCTCTCTCTTACCCTCCCTCCCTCCCCCACACCTCTGGACAGTCGGGATTCTCCAGCGGTGCGGGCCACAGCAATAGAGGCTGCAGCGGTGGCGGCGGCAGCCCGATCGTTTGTCGTCTGTCTTTCTGTCTGTCTGCCTGACTGCCTTGTCTCTCCCTCTCGTTATCAGGAGAGGAAGCCTTCTTTCTTACTCCGCTCCAACCCTCCCTCCCTCAGCTCAGCTGTGGCCTGGGAGCACCTGAGTGGGAGCCTCCCTCCTTTTCCTGCAAGCCCCAGGGCAGTGTTTCTCAAACCTGTGACTTGCAGGTGATGGTCTTCCTCCTTTCTGCAGCCGGGAATTAGTTGCAACATGTTGCTGCTCCAATTCCTGCCAGGCTTGTGAATAAGAATCTTGGCGTAGTCAATTGCTTGCTAGTCTCGGACTTTCTCCTTTAACCCCCTTCAACTTTGGCTGTTTTGGTTCCAAATTAAGCTGCTTGTCTTTCTTTCTTTAAGTTATTTCTCGATCTGCCTTCGCAGTAAAGCCCCTAGCCTTATTTTACTGTTAAATGCTATTTCGAGTGCTGCTAGATTTTTAAAATGTACTCGGGAGACACATACGAGTTTTATTTATTTGGAGAGATGGGTTTTTCCTTTTTTATTTTCCTTCCGCTTCATCTGTAGTGAAATTTGCTGATAGATTAGCACAAGCATTCACAAAGAACAGAGATTTTAGGTTTGTAAGAGACGGAAATTATCGTCCAATTCTTCCCGTTTCAGTTCAATAAATGCGCATTAATTGCTGACTGTGTGTAGTTGCCTGTGCCCTGGGGAGATAGAAGTTTGATTTAAACATAATCTAGGCTGAGGATAGGACATAAGCATAGACACTAATTTAAAATAATACACGATAAATTCATCAATGGGGTGCAAAACAAAGACCTGTTTGAGTGCTAATGAGAAACAGCCATCAACTGTGGGGGATAAAAGAAGGCACAGGTGACATCTGAGACGGGCTTTAAAGGTAGGGTGGGAATTATACAGAGGAGGGAGAAATTATACGAGCTGAAAGCGAAGACTTCCTGAGCTGATGCAAGGAATCAGGAAAACAGTGTTTGTTAGGGAGACACACGTTTTGCAGCATCTCTCTGACTGATGGGCATCCAGTCTTGCTCCCTTGGAAGAAAAACCTCATCACTTTCACCAGGGGACGATTCATTTCCCTGAAGCAAGACTTGATTCCCTTAAAAGTTATTTCTCTGTAGTTCAGCTAAAACCTCTCCTTTTTAGCTGCCACCCTCACAACCAAACACAGAACAAATTCTTTCAGTTCCTCTTCCTTACAACCCTTTAAAACCTTTGAAGATAGCTATCACTTCTCGTTTAGTCCTTTGTCCTCTAGGCTAAACATCTCAGATCTTGGAAAACTGACTCAAGACTGTTCCTGGGGGTCCTAGGATGAGACTGAGAGTTACAGATTTTCCTGGGGGTTTTGTTTTTTGGGGATGTATCTGTTGTCTCTTGGGAAGACAAAACATCATAGAGAAGATATGTTTTGGGACCCACAGCACACTTGGCAAGGTTCTGGGTCAAATTCTCCACCAGAGCTGAAAAGAAGGGGATACTGAGGACTGACTCAGAAAACAGAAATATTGCTTTTTGCACACCATTCTCTCCAGAGGAGGAGTTTCTTCAGAAAGTGTTGAATGTGGGGCATCTAGGTAGCACAGTGGATAGATAAAGCACCAGCCCTGGATTCAGGAGGACCTGAGTTCAAATCCAGCCTCAGACACTTGACACTTACTAGCTGTGTGACCCTGGGCAAATCACTTAACCCTCACTGCCCTGTACCCCCCACAAAAAAAAAGAAAGAAAGAAAGAAAGAGAAAGAAAGAAAGAAAAGTGCTGAATGCATGTAACTCCACAATTGTAATATAAACCACAAAATAAACACAGCCACTGTGGCAGCTGAATCACTCTATATAATGATAATTACTCAGGCAGAATTTAAAGAATGCAAAAAATACATCCTCCCCAAAGTAAAGTATCACCTCACCTGTTTGAAATTCCCATTAGTCACTCCTTCAAGTCATCCTTGCTTCTAGAAGGTCACTATTCAAACACCCTGTTACCTGGGAGGGGAGAGTAACCCATTAAGACAGTTTATCGATTCTCAAAATTTATCAGATTAACTAGCAATCACTTTAGAAGGCAAATAGCAAAGCTCTGAAGGAACCAGACATAAATCCTCTGTGTGGAGTTCACAGTCTTTCATAACCTACCTCTCTCCCCTGCCTTTTCAGTCTTCTTAAATCTTGCTCCCCACTATGTATTCTTCCATCCAGTGACACTGGCCTCTTTGCTGTTCCATAAACAAGATAACAAGATGCTCCATGGATGTTTATAGGTACTTACTTTCTTTCTCTCTTTTTTTGGTAAGGTAATTGGGGTTAAGTGACTTGCCCAGGGTCACACAGCTAGTATCAAGTGTCTGAGGTAGGATTTGAACTCAGGTCCTCCTGAATCCAGGGCAGGTGCTCTATCCACTGCGCCACCTAGCTGCCCCAATATAGGCACTTTCTCTAGCTGTTCCGCACGCCTGGAATGTTCTCCCTCCTCATCTTCACCTACTGGCTTCCTCTGAGTACTAACCAAAATCCCATCTCCTATAGGAAACCTCCTTTCCCAATCCCTCTTAATTCTAATACCTTCCCCCTTTTAATCATTTCCTATTTATCTTGTATACAACATGTTTGAATTTATTTTTTATTTGTCTCACCATTAGATTGTGAGTTCTCTGAGAAGGCAGGGACTGTCTTTTGTCTTTTTTTTTTGTATCCCCAGTACTTAGCAAAGTTCCTGGCACATAGTAGGTGCTTAATAAAGGCTTGTAGATTGATTAAATTGAGGAGGCTATAAGTATTAGAGTATAAACTTGTTGAAGGTATTATATCACTTAAAAACTTAGTGGGACTTCTCAAGAAGCAGGCAATGTACTAGATTCTTCTCACCAATCCAACGGTACAAGAAAGTTCCAAAGGACTCATGATGGAAAAGGCTCTCCAAATCCAGAAAAAAAAAAAAAAAGGAACTGTGGAATATGGACACTGATTGGACCATACTATTTCTTTTGTTTTTGGTGCTGTTGTTTTTCTTTTCTGAGGTTTTCCCTTTTTTGCTCTGATTCTTCTCTTATAACATGACTAATGCAGAAATATGTTTAATGTTTATCTGAAGCAAACACAACTCTAATACAAATTTTAAAAGACTGCAACTAAGTGAAAGGATAGCTTGTTAGACTAGGTTTCATTGTGCATCCAAGGTAAACAAAAAGCATAATATCAGGGAACATTTGTTCCCTTGTACTGCCCCCAGTGAGAATAAGAGAACAGACCACTAAGAGGGTTATTTCACCTTATGCATCAAAATTTGTTAGAGGATGAAGAAACAGAAAATCCATGATGCATTTGACCAGATCCTTTGAATTAAATGGACATATATTATTATATTCAGCAACTTTAATATGAAAATGGGGACAAAATGCATGGCAAAAAAATCTTTAAAAATATGATTGGAGACCAAAGAACAAAAAAGTTAAGTGACTTGTAGATCATGCAAAAATCTCACATCTATGTAGTATTACTACTCTCTTCAAGAGTTATAAGACTTTGAACATAGTCAACCTAAAGCAACATCATTAAAAATGAAATTAAGTATATGGTAACAGAATCCATTGATTACAGAGTACCTTTTAGCAATAATTTCTTAATTAGCCATTGATACCTAGTCAGATCATTGGTTGATTAGAGCAAGGGTCTATGCCAATCACTAAATTAGAAGAAAGGATACAGAACAAAAGAAAATTTTGGATATCATTACAACAATCTTAACTTAATCTGCTTAAGCAAAATGTTGACTCCCAAAGTCTAAAACAGATGAGAGCAGGTAAGAATAGAAACAATAACTCTTGCTATTTCTTAGGGCAGTTTAACTAATATAAAACAATCAACAAAAGAAAGAGTTCAACCCCCCCCCCCCCCCAGCCCTTAAATGCTTTAGTCCATGAAATCTTGCTAAGAGGACAAACAAAAAAGAGCAACATTAGTTTCCAGTACAAGTTCACTTGAAAAGCAAACAGCAAAAAGCCTTTGAGGAAATTAAAAGGCTAAAGAGAGCTTAGGTTATTGTTGTTCAGTTGTGTCCAACTCTTTGTGACTCTATTTGGGGTTTTAGTGGCACTAATACTGAAGTGGTTTGCCATTTCCTTCTCCAGTTCATTTATTTTGTTTTGTTTTGTTTTTTTGGTGAGGCAATTGGGGTTAAGTGACTTGCCCAAGGTCACACAGCTAGAACATGTTAAGTGTCTGAAGCCGGATTTGAACTCAGGTTCTTCCAAATCCAGGGCTAGTGCTCTATACACTGTGCCACCTAGCTGCCCCCAGTTCATTTTACAGATAAGGAAATGGAGGAAAATAGGGTTATATGACTTGCCCAGGGTCAGACAGCTAGGTGTCTGTGGCCAGAGTTGAACTCAGGTCTTCCTGACTCCAGGCCCAGAGTTCTGGTTGCCTCAAGAATTTGCAAGAGTTTGGACTTGATCTCTAGTGTTCATTCTAGTTCTGTGTTATCATGGAGGGACCACAAAACTAATGTGAAATGTCAAAGAGCAGCCAGCATTTTGGTAACGCTTCATTCTCACCAACAACAGTGGTAGAACCAATGTATTTGGGACTCTACCATGTCAACACCTGATGTGATTTGTGAGGAAGTGACAATGCCAAACAAGATGATGAATTTGGGAAGACAGGCTGAAATCATCATATTGTTTAAGGAAACTAAGCCTATATAAAAGAAATCTGTGCCTTGGCACACTTTTAAAAGTACCCAGGAAGTAGTTGTCAAAGTATTACAAAAAGAATAATATTGCTTTTAAAAATAAATTTCATTGATTTTTTTGTTTTTAATCACCTAAATTTCATATAATCTCTTTTCCTCTCCTGTAGAATCATTGCTAACAAAGAAGAAAAACTAGAAGAAAAGCAGTTCAGCAAAACTAGCCAACTCCTTCAAAAAGTCTATCATTATCTGTAATCTTCCACTCCCATGGTCTCCTATACCTGCAAAGAAGGGAGGGAAGTTCCTTCTCATATCTCTTCTTTGAAGTCATTCCTTGTCATGATAGTCTCCCGTCTTCTAGCCATCCTCATCATTATCCTCAGGATTCAATTCAGATGATCGTTGTCCTTCCCAACTGTAGCAAGAGGAAGTGAATACAATATTCCAGATGTAGAATGAACAAGACTAAATTCAATGGGACGATCACCACCCCCATTCTGAACATCATGGCAGTCACATAAACTGAGTTGGCTGCTATGGCATACTGTAGAAGATTTTGGTACACTAAAAGCCCAAGTCCTTTTTCACATAAACTGTTATCTAGCCCATGGCTCTCCCATTCTATATTTGTAAAGTGTATTTTAAAAAATTAAAGTGAAGGACTTGACATTTATCCTTATTCAATTTTATCTGGTTAAAATCGGGCCAATACTGTAGCCTATAAATATCTCTTATGATCCTGACTCTGTCATCTGACAAATGAACTCTTTCCCAACTTTTTGTCATCTTCAGCGATAGTAAGCAAAACTTCTATGTTTTCATTCAAGTCACTGAGGAGACTATTCAACAGCACAGCGCCAAGGACAGATCCCTAAATGTTAGTCAAGAATGTGCCAAGGATACATCTCTCAATGTTAGTCAAGAGAGTGATATGGCTATAAATAAATAAAGCTTCTCTGAGGAGCACCCAGCAAATAACCCTCCAAGGCATGAAAACAAACAGTAGCCATGACAGCATATCTTAAGAGCTATCAACAGGAATGACAAAGGACTGAGGATCTCACTTCCTATAAATCTAGAAAGTAAGAGAATGTTTGAAGTGATGGGGCCAAGAGGTTGTGTTTCTACCAGTGTCAAATAAGAGCTGTGTACACAATGTAAAAATTGGTCTCCTTCCTGTAAGAGACCTTGAAAGGACTGGAATGATTCTCCACTCAACAATGGAAATAGAGCTTCAAAGAGAAAGCAAGAAATAAAAAGGGGCTGAAAAGGCAGAGGAAGAATGGAAGAATGTGACAAAGAAAAGACAAGTCAACAAGTATTTATTATGTGTGCCAGGCAAAGAAAAGGATGGGAAGAAGCAAGACTATGGAGCATTCAGTTATATAGCTGGTATAAACCTTTTCCCAGAAAGAGACAGCTGAACCTTCTGAACAAGTAACTTCTTATGCTGTAAGGAATTGATTGTGTGAATTCATGGGGGCAACTAAGACAATAGTCACTCAGTATTGGTCAAAGGAAGAAAACAATTAGTGATAGTAACATCCTAAAGAAGAATATTTGGGCGACTATTGGCCTAATATAAATAATACAGATGTCTATTATCTTCCTAAGGCACATATTCAGATATTCCAAATAGCCTTATCAAAAATGGTCAGGTGATGAGTCATAGGGCACAAATGATGTCAACAGAAGTAGCTGAGAAAATATTTCCAGGGGTTTTGGAATCCAGGGCAAGAAATTGAGAACCTTAGGGACATAGGTGCCATATTCATTTGAAGATATTGCCGCTTGAAGACGTATTTTCATCACTTCTGCCAGATTCATAAGTAAGACAAGAGCAGTTTTGTGATGTGAACAGCTATTTCAGAAAATGGTGTCCAGGGGTAGAGTGTACCTAACAGGCTGGTTTAAAAAATTGTCTATACCCTTGCAAATCTTTATGAAAAGGGTTTTAAATTGAAAAGGCAGAGGGGAGGAGAAAACCACCCATATATATATCTGCTAAGCCTAATACCACAGACACTAAAAAATTCAGTATTAGAAAAAGAATATTAGTAGTGAGAACATGTAATTCATGATAGAATACAAGAAGAGAGCCAGCAATACAATCTGTGGCTTAAGATGCCTATAGAAAAGGGCATAAAGTATGGGTAAGAAACAAGCGACATTAAAGATCCTAATACAAAACTGTGATTTTGACCTTGAGGGAATCATTGAAACAGTGGGATGGGATTTATGCCTGGAATTTGGCCCCCTAATTTTATGTATGCATTTTGTTTTATATTTCCAACATTTCCACATTATCTTCATTCTGTGAGAAGTCTCTTGTGAAAAAGTAAAACAATTAAGCAAAACTAACATTACAGTGACCTCCCTTGAAAGTTCACATCTGCAGCAGATTCTCTTAACAGAAATCTATTTTATCTCCTTCCCACCCCTCTGAAAAAAAGGAGAAAACAAAAACAAATTCCTTGGGATAAATATGAGTAGTCAAACAAAATACATTCCTTCATTGACTGGCTTCAAATATGTGCATTATGTATGCATATATGTGTACACATGTGTATTATACTAAATTTGGCCCATACAGTATGTGTGTGTGTGTGTGTGTGTGTGTGTGTGTGGTTTCAAATCCTAAATCATCACCTTTCTGTCAGGAGGTGGAAACTATATATTTAACACCTGGCTCTGGAATCATAGATGCTTATTGCATTAATCAAAGATATTATGGCTTTCAAAGGTGTCTTTACAATGTTGTTATTGCATAAATTGTTCTGATGCTATTCGTTTCATTCTTCATCAGTGTAGAAGCTTCTCAAAATTGTTACTTTTTATAATGTTGATGCTATAATTGAAATTGTTTTCCTGGTTTTGTTCAATTTACTCTGAATCAGTTCATATAAGTCTTTCCATGTCTCTGAAATCTATTTTCTCATTTCTTATAGCACAACAGTATTTCATCACATTTTTATACCACAATTTATTGAGGCATCCCTTTAATTTCCCAGTCTTTTTGCCACAACAAAAAAATATTTTTTTGTACTTAGAAGACCTTTTCTACTTTCTCTGATCTCTTTTGGGTAGAGCCTAAGAGGGGTATAGTTGGGTCAAAGGGCATGTACTATTTAGTAACTTTTTGCATAGAATTCCAATTTTCTTTTCCAAAATGATTGTGCCCATTCATATGTCCTCTAACAGTGCATTCATTAATGTGTCTATTTTTTCACCCCTTATGACATTTAACATTTTCCTTTTTTTTCCTCAATGCCACTCTAATGGGTCTGAGGTGGCATCTCAGAATGGTTTAATTTGCATTTCTCTAATTAGTAGTGATTTGGAGCATTTACTTTCATTACTAAGTGGAATTGTCTCCACAGTGGAAAGGATAGAACAACAGAGGTTGTCAGAGAATTGAAACCCAAGTACCTAGTTTAGGTCTATGAGTTCTAGTCACCAGACCCAAATGATCAACATCCCTGAATACTGAGTTGTATCAGACAGCTGACATTCAGAATTTGTAAGGAATTGATTCAAATGAAAAAGAACAATACTTGATCCTTTGTGGACAAATTGAATCATCAAAAGAATAAACAAACTGTGAAGAATAATCACTTGCAAAAGGCTTAACTTCACAAATAACCAAAGAAATCCTAACCAAAACAATTGTTGTGTCCAACTCTTCATGACCCCATCTGGGGTTTTCTTAGCAAAGATACCATGGTAGTTTGACATTTCTCTTTCCAGGTCATTTTACAGATGATGAAACTGAGGCAAACAGGGTTAAGTGATTTGCTCAGGGTCACATAGTTAGTAAGTGTCTGAGGCCAGGTTTGTACTCATGAAGATTAATTTTCCTGACTTCTAGCCACCATGTCATCTAGCTGCCTGCCCAAAACAATACTATGGTACTAATTCATCAGGTGGGTTAGTGTAATAGAAAGGGATAAAATTCCTTGTTGAGTCTGTGGAAAATAGGTATTTTATTCTAATTCATTGGTGGTAGAATTGAAAGTTATTCAATCATTTTGGTAGCAAACCACACATTAATTGGGTAATACATCATATGAATTAGAAATCAGATTCCTTTGTGTTTGATGTTCTTCTATGATAATGTATCTACTCTAATCAAGGAGAAAAAAATCAACTATTTAAATATAGCATTAATAATAACCAGTAGCAGCAGTGGTAGTATTATCTCATGTTTATGCCATCTATCATTTCCAAACTGCCTTCCTCACAACAACATCTTTGAAAGAAAGAATGAATTTATTATTATATGATTTAACAGATGAAGAAACTGAGGGTCAGAGCAGTTAAGTGACTAGACTGTAGTTATACAGATAGCAAGGATGAAGCTGGCATTCGAACTTGGGCTCGAAATTTAGTGTACCTATCCAAATGATATTTATAGTTGTATTATTTTTAGAGGCAGTATGTCAAGAGTGGACAGAGAGGGGCGGCTAGGTGGCACAGTGGATGAAGCACTGGCCCTGGATTCAGGAGTACCTGAGTTCAAATCTGGCCTCAGACACTTGACACTTACTAGCTGTGTGACCCTGGGCAAGTCACTTAACCTCCATTGCCTGGCAAAAAAAAAAAAAGAGTGGACAGAGAATTGGCCTAGCACCAGAAACCAGGAAGAGGGGTTCAAGACCTGCCTCTGGCATATACTGACTATGGGGCCCCCATATAAGGTATTTACTCTCAGCATAATAATAATAATAATAATAATAATAATAATAATAATAATAATAATAATAATAGCTGTTATTGACAGTAGTGATTTAAGTGCTTTACATTTGTTATGTCATTTGATCCTCTAAGTAACTCTCTAAAGCATTAAGTATGTAGCTGGGTAGCACAGTGGAAAGAGATAGACCTGGAGTTGGGAAGGCCTGAATTTTAATCCAGCCTCTGGCACTTGCTAGTTATGTTGTTCGGGAAATCACTTTTCAAAAATCTTTGTATTGGAACACTAATGTACTGTTTTGTGAACTGATCCAAACATTCTGGGGAACAATTTGAAACCATGCCCCAAAAGCTCTAAAAGGCATGCCCTTTGACCCAGCAATGCCAAAACTAGGTCTGTATCCCAAAGAGATCATTAAAAAGGGAAAAGGACCCACAAATACAAAAAGATTTATAGCTGCTCTTTTTGTGGTGGCAAAGAATTGGAAATTGAGGGGATGCCCATCAATTGGGGAATGGCTGAACAAGTTGTGGTATATGAATGTAATTGAATACTATTGCGCTGTAAGAAATGATAAGCAGATGGATTTTAGAAAAACCTGGAAAGATTTACATGAATTGATGCTGAGTGAAATGAGCAGAACCAAGAGAACATTGTACACAGTATCAACAACATTGTGGGATGATGATCAGCTGTGATAGACTTAACTCTTCTCAGCAATCCAAGACAATGCCAAAAGACTTATGGTGGAAAATTTTTCTCCACATTCAGAAAAAGAACTATGTAGTCTGAAGTTTCATTTTTTTTTGTTTTTTGGGTTTTTTTGCAGGGCAATGAGGGTTAAGTGACTTGCCCAGGGTCACACAGCTAGTAAGTGTCAAGTGTCTGAGGCCGGATTTGAACTCAGGTCCTCCTGAATCCAGGGCTGGTGCTTTATCCACTGCGCCATCTAGCTGCCCCTAGAACTATGTAGTCTGAATACAGACTGAAGCATACTCTTTTCACTTTTGTTGTTGTTTTTTTGTTATTGTTCTTGTTTATTCTTTCTTCTGTTTTTTTTCCTTTTGTTCTGATTAATGTGGAAATATACTTAACATGATAGTAATGTATAACCTATATCAAATTGCTTGCTGGCCTAGGGAGTGGGGAGAAAATTTTGGAACTCAAAAAATATCTTTACATGTAAAGTTGAGGGTAACCAACAGGCCTCAAACCTGTGTGAGTTAGGGGGTTATGAAGACTTCCCCCACTTGTTCCATCAGCCATGAAGGCAACTGAACAGGCACTGTAGGACGCATAGAGCTTGGTCAGACGGCAGAGACAACAAGGTCATCCACTGTATCCTAGGCCATTGCCAGTCATCTCAACTCTTGTCTTGCCACTAGACTTTGATGTGTCTGGGAAAGAGAGTGAGGCTGATGACTTTGTGCAGTTCTGACTCACTTAAGTCCAATTCACTCATGAGTCAAGACATCACCCACATGCTATCTCTTTGAAAACGGAGGACGGGGACAGCTGGCCCAGTGGATAGAGCACTTGCTCTGGATTCAGGAGGACCCGAGTTCAAATCTGGCCTCAGACACTTGACACTTACTAGCTGTGTGACCCTGGGCAAGTCACTTAACTCCAATTGCCTCACCAAAAAAAAAGAAAGAAAAAAAGAAGAAAACTTTAGAAAGAAGAAAAAAGTGTTACATTAATGAAAACGGAGGACAAACAAACAAACAACAACTACTGTTATCGCTAGATAGTACTTTAAGGTTTACAAAGCATTTTACAAATATTATCTTATTTGATACTCACAGTAACCCAGGAAGATAGGTGCTATTATTATCCTTTTTTAACAGACAAGGAAACTGAGGAAGGTATAAAGTAACTTGCTGAGGGTCACACAGCTAGTATTTGAGTCTACAATTGAATTCAAATCTTCCTGATTTCAAGTCTAGTGCTCTGTCTAATATGGCTGTAGCCCCTTTAAATGTAACAAATATGAAGATTATTAAAACTATAGGGACAGCAAGGTGGCACAGTGGATAGAGCACCTGCCCTGGATTCAGGAGGACCTGAGTTCAAATATGGCCTCAGACACTTAACATTTACTAGCTGTGTGACCCTGAGCAAGTCACTTAACCTCAATTGTCTCACCCCTCCCCCCCAAAAAAGTGTCAAAGTATGGAAAGGTGCTTAGAATAACAAAGCAGAGAAATAGAAGCTGGGTAAGTGGATATGCATTATTGATGATCACATGTAACAAAAATGTATAAGGATATGGGAAACAAATAAACAAAGGGAATGGAGGGGCAAAAGGAATAAAGTAAACATTCTTATTATTCATTTTAAAAGAATTGTAAATAGCTTTGAATAATGTTTCCTATTGGTAGGTTGTATTTTCAAAAGTAATATAAACTTTCCAAGCTCTAGAGTTCAAGAAAGAATATCAGCAACGATGAATAGGTGGGAAATATGACCAAAGACCAAAATGCAATGCATTTGGGTTGCTTATACCAATAAAGAGAAGGCTAAAATGATTTAATCACTGACTTCAAGTTGTGTTTCCAACTTTATAGAGGACTGTACCAGAGAACATCAGCTTTAAGTAGGAATGAGGAGTTATAAATAGGAGCAGTCTTAGGGAAAAAAAGCAAGGTAAGTGAAACCAGTCTTGGGGGCTCCAATTTCACTTTGCGCACAAACTTCTCTGCCCACTCCCTTGTACCCCAACATACGTCATGTCTTTATATCACCTCTGACTTCACTTTGTCCTTCACTTTGGAAGATCTCTAGACATCACTATATTTCTGCTTCCCTGCTATGTCCTGAATCCCATGGCCTCAAGACTCAGAACCTATAGTCATCTAGGTGGTACAGAAGATAAAACGCTGAATCCAGAGTCAAGAAGACCTGAATTTGAATCCTGCTTGAGGCATTTTCTGGCTGTGTGATCCTGGACAATTATTTAACCTCTGTTTGCCTCAGTTTCCTCATCTACAAAATTGGGATGATAATAGCAAATTTATAGCAACTCTTTATATGGTAGCAAAGAATTGGAAATTGAGGGAATGCCCATCAATTGGGGAATGGCTGAACCAGTTGTGGTAAATGAATGTAATGGAATACTACTGTGCTATAAGAAATGATGAGCAGGCAGATTTCAGAAAACCTTAGAAAGACTTCCATGAACTGATGCTGAGTGACGTGAACAGAGCCAGGAGAACATTGTACACAGTATCAACAACATTGTGGAATGATCAGTTGTGATAGACTTAACTCTTCTCAGCAATACAATGATCCAAGATAATCCCAAAAGACGTGAGAAACACCCAAACATTGTACCATGCACGGGCTATGCACGCCAGTCCGGCTGCTAAGCACTCCACTTCCGGGGTGCGAGCTTAAAAGGCAAGGAGAGAACGGAAGTGAAAGATCTTTTGCATGCTCTCCTGGTCCGACGACTGTGCTGCTCAGACAGATGCTGACTGGAGTTGGACTCGGCCCGGCTCGCCGTAGCAGCATGTGCTTGACGCGGCTCTCTCCCCCCCAAAGGTGGCCTTGGGCTTTTGGTGAGTTTTATACGGAATATAGACTAAGCTTAGACTCAAGACTATTTGTTTTGTATCTCTACTTTCCTATCCCTCTAATCAACATCACCTTGTAACTACCAAACAATAAAAGAGACCAGAGGTTTCTCCCATTTACTAGTCTGGGAGATAAAGAAGGGTTAAATCTCACAGACTCATGCTGGAAAATGCTATCCACATCCAGAGAAAGAACTATGGAGTCTGAATGCACATCAGTGCATATCATTTTTACTTTTTTTTTGGTGGTTTTTTGTGCTTTTCCCATTTTGTTCTATTTCTTCTTTCACAACATGACTAATGTGGAAATATGTTTAATATGATTGCACATGTATAACCTATCTCAGATTGCTTACCATCTTGGGGAGGAGGAAAGGGAAAGAGGGAGGAAGACAAATTTGGAACTCAAAATTGTATAAAAAATGAATGTTGAAAATTATCTCTACATGTAATTGGAAAAAAATAAAATACTATTTACAAAAAAAAATTTGTAAAAGATTATAAAGTCCTTGCAAGTAGGTATTGTTTCTTGGTATTTTTATCCCCAGTGCTTAGCATAGTGCCTAGAACATTGCAAGAGCTTATTAAATACATTATTAATTGATTGATTAATTGACTAATTGTTCATTTTCAGCTATGAGTAGACACAAGAGTTTAGTAATGGAGTAACCAGTTGTGGGTTGTATTTTTGAAGTTTAGGGAAGTTTCATATTTTTCATGGGCAACAATTTTGACATTTGATTGGGTCACCATGGCCAAAGTATTCACCGAGCAGCCAGTTTGCTTTTGATGAGCCTCTTTGTACCAAGCTAAGCTGGTCATTGGATAGCAGACAGGCTGTCTTTGGGACCTTAGTAGAAGCCTATCCAGCTTGGTGGAACTCACCAGAGCTTATGTCGCACTGGCTTGGCCTTTGAGAACCCAGGGTCACCTCCATGCCCAATGTGGTATCAAATAGGACCTTTGCAGAGGAATTAATCATTCTGAGCTTTTAAAAATTATAAGCAGTTAACCACTATGACTTACATGGTAGGATATTTTCTTGTCTTCCTGAGCCACCAAAGTAATTTAAAATAAATTATTTAAAAATTTTCCAAACTAGCTGTTGCTTCCCTCCCCACTGTCCCCTATTTTTCATGAGTACCATCAAACATGATTTCAGAAGAAAAAATTCCTTGTTTATGGCTGTTGTTGTCCTTCCTCAGTTGCAGAAGATACTTATGGACTGGGGAGCAGCTGTGGAACTTGTAAAATGACCATACCGACAGCTGGGGCATAGGAAATTTACCTCTTCCATCCAGAAGGACAGCATGTAAAGCTTTTTTGTTCTAGTTATTGAACCTGGTCCCTCTCCAGTTCGGTTTTGGGACTCTGCAGATCCCTGACCTCAAGTGAGCTGGCATTTAAGTATTCCTGTTGGGATACTTATTGTGGCAGAACTCAGTCCCTTTGGTGTCTGGGGCATAGATTCTTCTCTCATCCCTTCTTGTGGGTATGTGTCCTGGAGACTGTATCGTGGAAGACAAGTTTTATATTTTATATTTCCAGGGAAGAGGGAATCCCTTCTGGATTTTCCTTTGTCCATGCTCAATGAATTAGGAAACAGGCCTGAGCCGGTCAAGTTACCTAGAGTTTGTAGCCAGGGAAAAGAGATGACCTCAGGTTAATCTGTTATACTGGAATTTGAAAATATGTGGCTTGATACTCTAACAGCTTTCCCTTGGACTTCCCCTCCTCCGGCAGCTTACAACAGTTGGTCACACAGAACAGTGAGATCGTGTGCTTATTGAGATCAGCCCAAGACTGGTTCTCAGAGTCATAGTAATCTGTTCTGCTTTTTTTTTTCTTTCCCTGAGGACAGGTGGCTGAACAATGATCCTGAGACATGGATTTTCTGAGTCTGAGGGGATACTTCAGGAGTTCAGGAGAGCCTAGGTGCCTGCTGGCTGACCTGCAGGAAGTGCTTCCTGCATCTGCTACAATGCTTCTAAGATGAGAATATAGCCCTTGACAGGATGATGAGCAAGCCCAAACCAGGCTCTGGCTCACCAGAGCACAGGAAATTTGAGTAAGTTGTGTGCACAGTGCAAAACCTAGGTGAAGGTCAAGTGTTTGTTCAGCAGTCCAACAAAGTGTTTCATATTTTTTATATTTTAAAAGTATCAACCCCTTGGGAAAGCATGGGCATTATGAGTTTCTGTCAAATGTCATAAGTATTTATCAATACATATTTGTGAGTCTTTCTTTTGTGGAAATACTGAGATATCTTATGTCCATCCACCTTTTAAATTGAATAAGCTTTCTAGAAGGGATGACGTTAATCCCTTTTGGGGAGATTCTGGATATAAGCCAAACAAACTTTATTTAATTCTCCTCTGGAGCAGAGACATAATGAACCAGGGGACACAAAAATATCCTGACTCCCTTCTTTGGGAAATGAGACTCCCACAGGACTCAACTCAGTCAGCATGAGTCCAGAGAGGGTCTCCTTAGAGAAAGAGACTTTTCCATGCCCCTCAGGCCTGTAAGTCTGGAGAGATAGATGACAGAAAGATAGATAGATTGATACATAGAGAGATAGATATTGATAGATATATAGAGACAGATGATAGATAGATAGATAATAGAGATATGAGATAGAGATAGGTACAGATACAAATATAGAGATATAGAGATAGATGTATAGATACAGATATAGAGATAGATATCTCTATCTCTATCTCTCTATCTCTATCTATCTCTATCTCTATCTCTATCTATCTAATCCTATCTATAGATCCTGGGACATGAATTCCCTGCCAAATTGAATATATATACACAGAGATATATATATGTACACACATGTGTGTATATTTAAGCATATGTGTTTATATATGTATGTATAGAGAGATAGAGATATATTTATCTCTATCTCTCTATACATAGATATATACACATACACATATGCCTACATATATATATACACACATGTATGTATGTGTATGTATAGAGAGCTAGAGATTGATATATCTCTCTATACACACATATACATAAGCCTACATATGTGCACATATATGTGTGTACATAAGTGTCTCTTGTGTATATGTTATATTTCAATTTAGCATGGAACTCATGTCCCAGAACTCTCTTGCCCGGCATTCAAGGTATTTCACAATCTGACATCACTCTGCTTTTTTAGCCTTCCCCAAATCTACACTATCCATTCTATGTTCTAACCAAATTTACTCCTGTCCCCTAAACATAATCTGTATTTTCCCAACCCTCTGCCTTTGCTCATAATTTCCCCTAACCCTCTCTTCACATTTGAATTTCTTGCTGTTTTTCAAAGTCCAACTTAAATGACACATACTCCCTGAAGCCTTTCCCAATCCCCACTATTTTTTTTTTTTGGTTGGACAATGAGGGTTAAGTGACTTCTCCAAGGTCACACAGCTAGTAAGTGTCAAGTGTCTGAGGCCGGATTTGAACTCAGGTCCTCCTGACTCCAGGGCTGGTGCTTTATCCACTGAGCCACCTAGCTGCCCCAATCCCTACTATTTATTAAGACATTTCCCTCCTTAGATTTTACAGAACATTTTGTTTGGAACTTTAATAATTCCCTTAGTAAAAACGAATATATCTGCTGCATGCTAAGGTTTGCAAAAATTTTACATAAGTCATCTAATTCAATGCTCACAATAACCCAGTACTATAATTGTTCCCATTTTAAATGGAGATGCTGAGGAAACTCAGATTGAGAGGAGTTAGGTGACCTTCCTAGCATCACACAATTGTAAGGATTTGAAGTAGACTCAAATTCAGGTCTTTCTGATTCCAACTTCAACTCTCAATCTACTATTAAACCTATTAGGCTTATCATTAATTATTATCTATTATAGACATTTAAGTCAATGGGCAATTTGGGGAGATGAAAATGATATTTAAGAAGATGAAGTATGGAAAGGTAGCAGGATAGATCTAGAGGAATGCAGAAGAATAACATGCTAAAGATAAAACAATTTTAAAAGATGATGGGAATTTCTTTTCATGCTATTTTAAATGAGAAGAATTCAAAAGAATGGAAAGGAACATGGACAGGAAAACTACAAAAGGGGGACTGAGAAGGTATCAGCCACAACGGACCCCATATTCCTGCTTTCTCATCTCTATTAAATCTCTGTGAGAATGAACTATGAGTATATTGAGAGGATCTCTGGTGAAACATGAGAAGGGGATACTTTCCAATCCATTTTCTATAGTAGCTCATATAATTGAACAAGAGGTATGGATAATATAAGATTTCACTGTTTATTGTTTCTTGATTACCAAAAGCTCATGTGATTCAGTAGAGTAAAATGTAGCCCTAAAGACTTTCTCCCAACAAAGGGTTTCTCATAAATATATTAAGACAACACAAGGCATCCGTGATAGATGCAGTCATAGACATAACTTTGTTCATAGGTCCTCTGGGTAGCAACATCAAGAGAGACATAAAATAAGGAAACAGATGCCTGCTAATGTCCTGTTGGATACCTTGTGTAGAGTCTTAATAGAGGGAGTTTCTGTTCAAATATCGCTGTTTGCAGATGATATTGTTCTGATTACAATGTGCCTGAAACACTACAGTATGTATAGGCAGTGTGTAGTCTATAGGCAGCTAGGGGGGTGTAGTGGTTAGAGCATTGGTCCTAGAGTCAGGAAGAGCCCCATTCCAATACTTTAGACATTTACTAGCTGTAGGACTTTGGGCAAATCACTTAACCTCTATTTGTCTCAGTTTCCTGAACTATAAATGGGGATAATAATAGCATCTATCTCCCAGGGTTGTAGTGACGATCAAATGAGATAATATTTGCAAAGTGGTTAGCATACTGCTGGACCCATATCAAGCACTATATGAAAACTAATTATTATTATTGTTATTAATGTCTTCTTCAATGACATCCATGGCCTCTTAAAAGACATTGAATGATCATTCAACTCAAA